>NW_004797491.1:792458-846034 GCF_000002075.1 Aplysia californica | reverse complement strand
CCCCCCCACTACCGCTTTCAAATACATTTTTATATACACGTCTCTTTAGGTTTTGGGCCCTTCACAAACGGATTCTTCACATATTTTTCTGTAAGAATATCCAAATACTCGAAGTTCCATTTTTTTAAAGCAAATACCCGATTTTCTAGGGATCGAGACCCGCGGATTCCCTTAAGAGCATGACATTGATGAATCAGCCCATTTACAATTCTACTGAGAATAAGAACATGTTAATGCCCCCCCCCCCTTTGGGAATGGCCTAAAGACCAATTCTACTGTGCATAAGAACATGTTAATATCCCCCTTTTGGGAATGGCCTAAAGACAACTTCAGTCAGTATCCCCTTTGACTATAAATGTTTTCAGGGGAGTTGTAGTGGAGTATAAATAAAGGGGTATTACGATCATAGTGTTGTTAAAAAAAATTTATAATCACAAATAATAGATAATAATAATAGATAATAATAATAGATAGCATTTGTATAGCGCAAATCCCCGCTCAACAGCAAGCTCTATGCGCTTCACAATCTATACTATTACTCCAGCAGACCTAAGAGCATTCTGAAACAACCTTAACTTCCTGGGAAGCATACAGTGCAAGCGGCCATTTATAGGCGCTAAAATACTAACATACTGACAAGATCTTTCGCTGTCTACGGCCGTTCCAACCTGGGTAAAGTGAGGAAAATTTGTGTAAAGTGCCTTTCCCAGGGACAAAATGTCGGGCCCGCGCCTCAAACCCCCGAACCCGCAACCTTGCAATTGCTAGTCCGGTAGCCTAACCACTAAGCCAGCGACGCCACAAAACCACAACAATTCTGCCAAAAACGTAATGATGGGCAGCCCTGACTATGGTCCACTTGCATCATTGTCAGTGTCTCCATTGAAAAAATCTGTAAAATGAAATAAAACTGCCTAAGACTTCCCCCCAGACAATGATAACAAATGCAACTAACGTCAGGTGTAATTAAAACATGACTTTTTTCCTAGAGACAATATGTGAGGCAGCGCGGTGGAATAAGGCTCTCGTCAATTTTTGGGCATGTAGAGTTATTGGTATCATCTTAAAGCTTATTCAGTTGTCTTTATTTGGATGAAAATGTATCCATTTATCTTGAATACAAGTCGAGATATTTGCAAATGAAGGAGGTGGGGGTCAAATGTTTTCAGAGGTAAAATTAGTGAGAAAATGGCCTCCACAGATTAGTTATTTCCTTAGCTTTAGAGTCCGTGGTAACTGAATATTTACATTTTTTGTGCCTTTAATCAACATTTTCAAGAAAAATCCACACAGAAATGAGTTCTTTAATGGGCATGAAAGGTGTTGAGCCAAAAAACAAAAATGTGATTAAAATTCACAAACCTGCAGAAAAATGCAGGTTTCTTCACTATGATTATTTTGACGAGAGCCTGATTCCACCATGCTGCCACACATATATTACCAATATGATCAGATTGAGACACATTAACAATATGACACAAAACCAAAAGATCCTGGAAACTTAGAAACCCCACTATACCTGAAGCGCTTAAATCAGAGATCTGAGTTTGGATTTACCTTGAGGTGGTCCAGGTGGTACTCAAGTAGAAGTTTGGCATTGCTGATGCTTTCCATCGTTCCAACAAATATGAATGGTACCTGACCCTTCATGGGACAGAAGAAAGAGGCCTTGTCTTACTGTTTTGCGTGCTCTTGTAGTTGGTACTCACAAAAATACCACAAAGTAAAATACTGATACTATCTATTCAAAAACTCTTGGGAAACAGTTTTAACAACTATCTACAGACACATTAAAACAGTCAAAACTGACCCAGAGGGTCACCCACTGTCGTGAAGAAAAATGGTTCTATTAGATAGGTGGTTCTCTTGAACAGGTTAAAAAAAAGCAAAATGTTCCAAATCTACAGCAGTTTCTCTTAATCACACAAGGGCCTAAAACATGCTCTATGTTTCACCATTAATTAACTAAAACTATTAACTAAAACATTTCAAGATAAATAACTATTGTTATTATTAATTACCAAAATTCTAGAACATTTAATGACTGAACGCACCAGTTCAACACACTGGGAACAAACCATGTTGTCTTTTGTTACCTCTTCCCTTTCTGTCTCATGCTCATTGTCGCCTTCAATTTTGACACGAACAACCCCAGACTTATCAACTATGTCTTGGATGTTCCGCCCATTCTTTCCAATTACTTTAGCTGTAGAGAGAGCATCAAGATTTGCTAAAATATATACATAAACACAATAATTATAATCAACAATTGGTCCTGAAAACTGTGAGGATTCTTTAAGCACAATACAAGATACAAAATACACAATACAGTTCCCAACCAAGCATTAGCTTGAGCTGAACAGTGCACAATGGCTGAAAAACAGTGACACTGTTCCTTGTGAAAAGGTTAAGTTTTAGTAAGAGTTTTGCAGGACTTGCAACACAATAAGGCCGTATAAGTGCAGAAGGCTAAACGCATTACAAGAGAGTAACAAACACAAAAAAGGAGGAGGATAAGGATGATGTTTGATAGGAAAATAAGAGCAAACAGAGCACCCGCCAACCACCCACCATATGAAAACATAAAATGAAATAATGCAGAGCTGCCCAACCATCAGTATATGTTTTAGTAATCAGCAAATAAAAAATTAGCAATCTCGCTAAAAAATTCTTAATATATCCATGGATTGTGCTCTACCCTGGGGTTTCAAGGACAGGGGTTGTAGTAAAGGAAGTATAAAGAAACGCAAACAAAGACGTGGTGAAAAAAGCTTTTTTTACCGGCTCATCACCAGTCGACTTTTTTTTTTTAAGAGCGGAAAAGGGGGCTATTGTATCAAGTTTCAAACAATGATCCATTTTTTAAAAAATCTCTCCCTGATCTTGGCTGTCACACACAGCACAAAAAAAACAGGAATTTGCCAACACCTTGTCAAACCAAATGTTTACTTTACTCCTGGATTCGGCACTTCTAAAGTCTAATGTTTTTCTCAGGGCAAAGTGGCACTGAGCGACAAGGGTACAAGGCAAAGAGAATGCTCAAGTTAGAAATTTGTACATGACATAGTGGCGTTTCTCTTAACTCTTTTTATCTCTGTACCAGTCATGGGGCCGCCGCGCCGTATGAGTCGGAAGTCAGTGCGTATAGTTCAAAGTGCTATATTTTTTACATTTACTCTAAGGTTTTAAGGAAATTTGGCAGTTATGTTAGAAATTGAATGTAGTTTTTGTAAATGTATGTGGTTATGAATTACACAAATTGCACAATGTAGATTTTGAGGTGTACTCCACCCTCGAACTTGACCCTGATTGCCACGCCCACGACGACCCATTGGATTTTATAGATCTAGATCTTAGACCTACAAATCGGGCACGAATTCCAGTACTAACCCCATCACCATGATCTGAATCGCTATTAGATGAGTCCAAGTCCTGTTTCTAATCATCCACAACGGAATTTACGGCACTTATTCCAGAGTCACTTTCATCAAATTAGTATAATTCCCCCTCACAACCCAGCGCCACTTCAAAAAGTACTTCGTCAGTCGTGAATGTGCGTTTTCAAGACATCTTTCAAGCTTCTACACCCATCAAAAACAAAGTAACCACTGTTCAATACTGTTCATTGAAAATTTAAAATATTCAGACAGAGCTAGCATCGCCCACGGCGTCACTTTTCGCCCGATTCTGTTACTTTTAGTTCGCGTGACTCAGCAGCCCGCCGGAGCTCCCCGGCTCGCGGTCACGGGATTAATGAGCCCTGAGGCGACTTTGCCGGTGTCGGTCGGGAAGTTCGCATTTTTGACAATGTTTAAAACGATATAACTTCTTCCCCATCCCACACAGCAAACCATTACACGGATGTACTAAAAGCTCAATGTCTTGAGATTTATTCTGCGTTAGCATGGTTAGTTTCTGTGCCTTAGTTTTTGTTCTAGACAAGTGTTTGTAGAGTACCCAATTTGTCCTATTTTAGTTACAAAGTTATGAATAAATGATTGTTATTTTTAAAAAGGCACGACAGATCTCTCCAAATTCTGTGTTAAACTGACTACGAATATCATGTCTTTTACTACGAGAAATCTTAAATCTGTGGTAGTAGTAATAGTCAAGTTATAAGAGAAGAAAGATGCACATCTGCATATTTTAACTAAAGACGATCAGCGTTAGTTCTTATTTTACTATTAAACAAGAGAAAGTTACTCTGCGTTTGTTCATGAATCATGCTGTGTCTGTGGCAGCCTGCATACAACTAAAAAGATATAATATAAGCGATTTAAAAAACCACAAAACCGTGTAAATACATGGGTAGAGATAAACTTCTGTTATGGAATAAAAATAATGACAGCTAAAACATTCATTCTTAGTTTTTGTGTAGGAAATATGCGCGGACACAAATGAATGTAAAGAAATCAGTCACATTGTCAGTTATTGCAAATGGTCATAGAGACGTAAAAAAAGTTGGAAAAGTCTGGTGCTGATTCAGTGTCCCTGGAAAGCTAGAAATTATTCTTATAACCCAATTACGAGAAGTCATCCTTATTATTCAGTCAACTTACAAAACCTAGACTTAGCGTTTTAAGAAAAGTAAGCAATTTCTGGAGTGTAACAGATACTGTTCGTGTACTAGATCTACGTTGAAGATATATTCTAGCACTAAAATCGATTTGTACTTTTCATTGAGAAACTTCATGATAACTTTTATAAACTTTCGAGAAAATATGCGAATATTCAGGATTATATATTAGACACATAAAGTTGTATTTGGAGGAATTACTTCATAGCGAATTGTGTGCGCGATGGATAAAGTTGCAAAATTACAGCCTTCTATTATAAGCGCAGATACCATCTTTTCTGAGTATCTGCACTAATGTTATGTTGTTCATATTCCAAAAGTTCGACAGATTTTGACGATGCGTTTTTTTTATATTGATTTTTTTTCATTCACGTTAGTCCCAAAAAAATTACAATTTAGCATTGCCGACTCCAGCGCGTCTAACGAAATAACCAGACAAGTTACAACGTCCGTTCTTTTTTGAGTCTCAAGAGCAGAAATGCGTGCTTTGGGTGCACTAAATGAAAATTACCATAAATACAAGGATACACCTTAAATTGTACGTTGAAAAGTACCAAAAATTAAGTCGGCCCAGACAGAGCGGCGACAGGGAGCTGACCCCCGTGACCCCGACGTGATAAGGCGCCCGGCGGGGAACCCCCCGCGGCAACTAAAATTCCACTGCCAGTGCGCCGTATTTGCGTATTTTGGTAATTACAAGCAGAACTAGCTTCTTTGACGTGACCGTATCGCTGTTCTGAGTATACTCGTAGCCCGGACTGGTCCTCGCTACGAGTATACTCGTAGCCCGGATAAAAAGAGTTAAACACCAGGCAGGTTGGCTGGGAGGGTCGAAATTTAAAAAATCGGAATCAGATATATTACAATGGTATTTTCATAAAATTGAATAAAAATCATGATGTTTCCGCGAAATTCATAATGATGGACAGCCCTGATAATAGGGGAAAAACAATGGTGCTTTATTTGAATTACTAATATTTCAAATGAACTTCATATCTCAATTGCATGAACATTTAATTTTTGCTGAGGGTGAGCACTGAATTTTCCCAAATCTGCCAGGTTCATAAAGATGTAACATACATATAATCTATGCAGTTATTTCCACAGGTCTCCTACCAACACAACCCTGACCAAAAATAGGCGCTTTCCTCGGAACCCTCGCATACAAAAAAGGGAGTTTGGGAAAACAAAAGGGGGGAGTCTCAAAAGCCCAAGTAAATTAAGCTTATATAACAAAACAACATTGGATGAGCCTATAATGTGCACATAAATTAAAAGAAAATGTCAGCCTACTTGATCTAAATAAGAAGTGATGAGAGGAAAAAGAAAAACTCACTTTGCTTTAGTTGCACAGTCTACTCTAGTTCACATTCACTAGATGCAGCAATTTCTATCCCAGTTTTTCTTCAGGTAAAAAACTCAAAGACCCCAAATTTTATCAAAGTACTTTGCAGATCTGCAGTGGCATCCCATCATCTCATGCAGTAGGATTATTTAGAAAGAAATGATGGTCCCACTCTGGTACCAACATCCTACAGAGACTGGATTTACCCAGTTTCGTCAGGAGTGCAGGATAGACTCAAAATGAAAAAAATCCAATCTCTCAAAATCAAATTGTTCAAAGGAAAGGAAAAAATCATACCAACGAGATCTCTTGGCACTTGAAAAGTCTCTTCGGAGAACTCCAACAAGCCTCTGGCTGAACGAACAGCCTCCAACGTCTGAAATAAAAATAATTATCCTTAAATTATCTATCTACCATCACTGTATCAAAACAATACACTACAAACCTTGACAAAGCCTAAAAAGTCTCAGTGACCATAAGCAAGTCACAGAGGTTGACCAGAGTTTTTTCTAATCACTCTTACTTTCATGACGTGACAATTAAATTGTTTTAATACAACCTAGGCCCACCCTCATACATATAAATAACAATCTGACTAAAATTTGAAAGGACGGAATTAATCTTTCTGCAAAACACTATCCACTCTGTGTTCACGTTGAAGAACCTACTATTCGACATCAAGCTCAAGCTATTATTTCTACTCTACTTCCAACCCAACTCCCTACCTGTAGTTACACAGCAAAGCACAGTGTTGAGTGTATGAAAATGAATTACATGAAGTCTAATTTCCTGGGTGATGGCAGATTCAACCGAAGTCCCTTTGTTACAATCAATTTGAATACTCAAGGTTTAAACATTTCTATTTTTTACTGTCTCTAGAAGATGCTATTCTCAAAGTACAGAGCAGAGATAACTGCTACTGGTATGTATCGGGACATGTAAAACTGGAATCAAAAGACTTTACTGTAGAAGAGAACTTACCTCTCCATAGACTTTAAATGTACATGAGGCTTCGTCCAGTTCAATGCCAGTGATGCCCTCCACCTTGCGTGCCTGCTGGATGTTCGCTCCATGCGTGCCAATGGCCAGACCCATGAGCTCGTCCCTCACCTGAAACTCTTCCATGTAGCCGGAGCGTACTTTGGTGCTCTGTGAAAGACACGTGGCCTGCTTGGCACAGTAGGACAGACCACAGCACATCACCAATCAAACTGCATACACTTTTGCCAGACATATACGCTTTATTCAGGTGTAGACACTTTAGCCAAACACTCACAACTTTCAACAGCAAATTCTCCTTTGGAAGAATGCATGAGCAACTTATTACAAACACCTAGCATCAATCTAATATTACAACAAATACAAGATCCCTAAATTAATATCTGCAATACCCGTATAAATCTACAGTGGTATAACTGAATCAAAATATGAGACACTTTAAAGCAGGCATGGCCAAGCATGGGCAAATTAAGCGAATCAGAACATCTTGCTTGCCAAAGCAGAAGAAAATTCTGTAAAATTGGTTGAATTCTGAAGCTCTCAAAAAGGAGACTAAAACTGGGCCAGATCTTGCCCGCAAGATGCATTTTTCCCATGCCTGACTTTGAGAGTCTAAACATATTTTCCCTCGTCACGCACATTTCCAAGCCAAATCTCCCTCATTCAATACTTAATCAAAACCATTTCATACCCATCACAAATTGCACCCCATTGCAACCAATACCTCTATAACTGAGAAATTTTCTGTGAAGATATAATTAACCTGCTCTAAGAAGTACTGCCAAAACCCATTATACAGCCAATGTTGGGACAAGCATAAAGTTGGCGGTACAGCGGGGGTGGGGGTATGACGGGATGGCACCGACTGCCATCTTGACTAGTGGTAGAAATTAGAGACAAATTATGAGCCTTCTCGACTCATCAAGATCTGCCATGCGCAAGGAAAAACGATTATCAACCAATTACATATACAGTTCCAGCTGAACTTAACTAGATTTACTTAACAAATTTCTGCCAATCATAAATTAGGACATATTATGTGTCTAGTTCCCGGTAGATGTACATTTCTTCCAGACAGTATTCATCAATCCTCAGGCCGCCTCACGCCTATAATGCATAGTATTTTGAGTCGACAGAATATAAAAGTAGTACTGACAGTGAAACATTAAATTTTTATTCAAATGTCTTTAAAACAAGCTTTCATGAAATGAGGAGTAAATTCGAAGAATTATAGTGAATAAATTTTTTTCATCCATTGATTTCACCCCCTATGACGTCAGGAAGTCCTGGTAATATGAGAACCGCAGCACTTCCCACCACTCGTCACTTTGCTACGCAAACCTGATACTGGTCGGACACGATGTATTACTTCTCTTGAACTATGTGAATAATCCACTTATTATCGCTATTTTGTGTTCAGTGATATTGCGGTGATTATTGGATTTACCCTCATTGAAGAACAGAATCGACAAGTATTGTAACATTGCCCACGTTCTTTAATTTACTAGATCTATATTATTTACTAAAAAGTTGTGTTCTAGGTCGACAGTTATTGCTCACATCTTATAATTTACAAGACGTATATTGTTTACTTATAGGTTGTTTTTGCCATATAAATTATAAACCCTCTTTGAGCTCCCCATTTCACAACACTTGGGGAACATCATATCATTGGCCGAGAATTCTCACCGTCTAACTCCGAATTCGTAAATTTTTCAGGAGAAACAAAAAACAGAATTCTATGGCACTTATGGGGATTTACTGCCTTTAAATGCACTAGACTGAAATAAATTACTTTACTTTTAAGTATATACAGTGGAACTCTGATTCAACTAGGTCGCCAAGCCTGACCTAAAATCTCGTTGAATCCGAGTGTTCGTTATACCAAACAAGAGGCTTTTGTGTAGATAATTACAGGCACTGAGCAAGTAACGTATAAAGGAAAGTAACAAGGGGTGCCTGAAATGCCTGCATATTTTGAGCTGAGCAAAAAAGATGAATTCGTTCAAATGCACGCCTGTGTCATCTCGATAGTTTGCCAAAGAGTCGTGTTGCTGTGTATAGGGCCAAGCATACGGCAACTTTTGAGTCCATAGACCAGCGCACAATTCATTGCGTAGATCTACGTCAACACTAGCTCATCATTGTGAATTTCTGAGAGTCCGAAGTGTCGACGAACGAAATGTTCGTTTAGAACTCTCCAACCCGGCGGTCATTGTGCCATGGAAGGAAATTGCTGTTACAATTCTCATGGTTGAGCGATGATGGCTAGCTCTTGGCCCCGAATAACTCTGCATTGTAGTCCTTTTGTTAATGTTACCCAAAACCTCGAAATAATTAGACATTCAGTCAATCCAATAGTGGCAATAGTAAGCCTACTAAAAAAGATCTTATTCTTTCTACGTAGTACAGTCAAACCTGCCCTGACGGCCACCTCTATAAGACGGCCACCTGTACAAACGGCCACTTTCCATTCCCCCCCCCCCTTGTGTTTTTTCTATATAAATTAACTGTGTAAAACGGCCACGGCCACCTTATTTTAACACACAACCCCTATAACACTAAGCAATAACACCTGTCTTAGACAGCCACCTTAGTGACTCCTTTACGTTTTGTCATAAATTGTGCATTGGCCCCTGGCGTGGTGGGCGAGCCGTCATAATTCAATACCCTGTCGTTGTTGTTAGGTAGTCCCTCCAACCGATCATGTTGCGTAGGCCCTTCCCACTGTTGACGAATAGGTACCAATTTTCAGCTGCTGGTGAGGTAAGCGTGTGATCCCTCATAACCCATAAGCCCCGCCCAGAACTCATACACAAATTGTACGTGAGATGAGTGGTCCCTGTTTACCCAGTCTGTAACTAAGTAACAAAGGACGCCTACATGAACTTGCAACAGAAGCGTTGCTTGTTCTCCGAGTGGTGGCGACCCATGTGTTTGTTCTAACAAGGCACTCGGTCTTCCTCGTCTGATACATTTCGTTTTATTGTCACCCTTGCGCAAAATCAGCAACAATAAAAATTACTAACAAAATACAAACCAACAACAACAGCAAAAACAAAAACAATGCGGCTACTTTCGATTGGGACCTCAGATGGGAATGGTTTGTTTTCTTCATCTTGATTAGTCCTGCCTAAGACGGCCACCTGTCTTATACGGCCACTTTTCTCCTTGACAATGGGTGGCCGTCTTACACAGGTTTGACTGTACTTGTGTACCTACAGCTACAATTCGATCCACCATTCTCAAAGAAATTGTGAGAAGGTCTCTCTCTCTATCTCTCTCTCTAACCCATGGAGTTGATATAACTTTAAGAATGTATGGATTTACGCAAAAACAAAGAAGATTGGAAGCACTGCAGAATGGGATTGGGGGGGGGGGGTGTCTTTTTCTTCTTACGCCACCCATTGCAAATCCGGTAGTTTTGACACCTTTATCGGTAAGGCGGTAAAACAAGCCCAAAATCTGTAACTATAGGAAAAATCTGTAGATTTAGGCAGTCCTGAAATACATACAATAAAAGACCAGGAATGAGGGGATGGGGGGGAACCACCAGACCAACCGACCTGCAGCTTTTTTGCTGCTTCCTCTGTCCTCTGCTTCAGCAACACTTTCTGCCGCATGTTCCTCAAGAACATGTCCCCAATCATCGAAGCTCTTTTGACAACAGTTTGATCCGAAGTCTGAAATATCAATGGTAAGGGTCGAATTCAAAATAAATATAGGCTCTGTGTGTGTGTGTGTGTGTGTGCGTGCGTGTGTCTGTGTGTGGGTGTGTGTGTTTGTGTATGCGTGAGTCTGTGCGTGTGAGTGTGTGTGTGTGCCATATAATGAAATTTAAAAAATAAACACTTCATAGCTTAATACCTAACGTACCATGAGATGAAGATTGTTAGAGCACGGTTGTGCTTTAAAAAGACGACAATAATTAGTAGTACTGAAAGCAAGCTAAGGAAACAACCAGAAATTTGTTTTCAAAAGATACTTGCATGAAAGATGATTAAATTATTTCACACCAAGGACCAACCTCTTCATAGTACAGATGTCATTATTTTGATTAAACACTTTTGTTATAAAATTTTAAAAAGATTTATCTCCTCTTGACAGTACTTCAGTGCAATCTCATTATTTTAGGGCAGGTTTCAATATTGCATTCCACAACCTTTTAAACAGCAAATGTCTGCAATATGTGCACCAACATAAATTGAGTAATATGTTGAATTTTGACATTATAACACTATGGGTTTCAAATTAAAGCTCTGTTCACCCCCTACTAATGGGTAAACACAATACTAAGTCTAGCTACTTGGGCTCCATAAAGTTATAGTCACTTGAAGTTGTAGAGTTACAAAGCCATAGTACTGAGAAGAGGGAGGTTTAGCTAGATATCTTGAAACAGCTGAGTATAATTAGTGACTTATTCTGTTAAATTGTTACACATGTATAATGTGAAATATTTCTCTGAGAATGTATTCTTCCGCCCTCTAGTAGAACTATAAAAAGACACAAAAACTAAAGCGGTTACAAGCCTGTTTCTCAGTGGAAGAGGTTGATGTAATACAATAGACAAAATAATGAAATCTGATAGATTCTTGGATAACTGCTATTAAAATGTAAGTACTCAAAGTAATTAGTATAAATAAAATATAAATACCTTTTATATCCAAGTGACATGAAAACAATTATCCTTGAAATACAAACACAAAATGGACATAAACAAGGAATCCCCATCCATCAATCAACTTTATGCATACAGAGGCATACACTTCCTCAAAACACTTATCACATATATACTACTTGACATGATACTGAAGAACACAAAACCAATAGTCAAACGTTCTTACCACAACATGAATAGATCTATCCTCAGGGCAATACGTGACCACAGCACCACCTATGTGCTTGCGAAACTCTTGAATGGCAACTTCTTCCTGGCATCTGCAGACAGACAAATGAACAGTATACAGTGAAGCCTGTCTAAGACGGCCACGCATTGTGAAGGAAAAGGAGGCCATCTTTGACAGGACTTATAAAAATGAAAAAAACAACCCATTTCCTTCTCAGGTCCCAATCAGGAGCATTTACAGGCTCGGGAATATCGTAAGGCTCATTAAAATGGGTTTTTTCTTTCTTTCGGAGGCTGCTTCGATTGTTAAATTCTGCAATGTGCAATGCAAGGGTAAAACAAAACAAAATCAGGAAAACCGAATGCCATGGTAAAACAAAAAAAATGAGTAAACGAACTACACTTCAGTCAGAAGGTCATGTTGACATGTCAAGCGACTTCTCATCTCACTTATGATTTGTGTGTGGTCAGAGTAGTGGCCGGGGCTCTTAGGTTATGACGGATCACATGCCTCCCTCACAAGCAGTAGGAAGTTTGTTACAGACAGGTCATTTGTTGGAATAAAGAGAGGCAGAACGACAAAATAATGGTCCTATAGTGTAAGAGAAAAGTCAGACAGATAAACAGAAACAACAGAGGAAGAGAAAAGTAGAACTTACCAGTTGCACCCTCCATCCACCCGCCGGACTGTTCAACTTGGGTAAACAGTAGGAAGGATGTTTGCAATATTGGTCAGTTTATTCATTGGAGGAACAAACACTGACGATAGGTGAATGGGTTATATAATTAATGATAAAGCGTCGGGCAATAAGAGATTTGTATAGCCATCTTGTGGTTGTTATATAATGGCTGCCACTGCGCTGGACAGGTTATCATTTTAAACAGTGCTATTTTGTAGAAAAAAAGCACGGGGGAGGCACCATTTGTACAGGTGACTGTTTTATACAGGTGGCCATCGTGGCAGGCTCAATTGTATTTTTACTAGACAGCAAATTGTTATTTTAGTTTTAGTAAGTGTTTACAGTGCTCACAACTGCATAAGGTCATATGAGCGCCAGGGGAAGGATGTCAACAGGGAAGTCCGTACAGGGAATCAGACTTGCTCTGCTCACCTCTCTAGCTTCAACAGCACAAAGTCTGCTGCAACTATCAAGGCGCCCCGGAAATAGCGGGTCACAAGAGTGTGACAAACATACAAAAGGAGTACAGGAAAAATGACGATAGTTAGGATTAGGAAAGAAAAAGCAGCACTTCCCTGTTGCAGTTCAGGCACAGTTGGGAGAATGACGTTGGATCAGCCCATTTACAATTCTACTGTGCATTAGAACAAGAAATATCCCCCCTTTTGGAATGGCCTAAAGACACTTCAGTCAGTGGCACCGCCCCCGGGGGTTTTGTGGCGAGAAAACTCTAATGCTACAACATTGACATCTCTGCACTTAGTGAGACGCGTCTTCCAGCTGATGAGGGAAGAAGGAGGTGACTATACTTATTTTTGGAAAAGAACCACAGACAGAGAAACGAATTCACAGAGTTGCCTTTGCCATCAGATCAGCTCTCCTGAAGAGCCTTCCTAGGTTTTCGACACAGTCAACAGAGAAGCCCTGTGGACTGTCCTAGAACAAATTGGCTGCCCTCCCAAGTTCCTAAAGATCATCCAGCTCTTCCACACAGGCATAGGCATGAGTGGGCAAGTTCTAGCAAGTGGCAACATGACAGACCAATTCGAAATTACAAATGGCGTCAAACAAGGCGGTGTCTTGCCACCAATCCTCTTCAATATCTTACTCACCGCCATGCTTTCCCATGCCTGCAAGGATTTGACAAGGGAATATACCTAAATTATCGACCAGATGGCTCTCTTTTTGATCTACATCGCCTGCAAGCCAAGACAAAAATCGGCACAAAACTCCTCCAGGAGGGGCTCTTCGCCGATGACTGCTCCTTGAATGCTCACTCTGAAGCGGACCTGCAAATGAAGCTCAATCACTTCGCAGAAGCCTCAAAGCTTTTTGGACTTACAATAACTTCGAGAAAACTGAAGTTCTTCACCAGCCTACCCCACAAACTAACCCACTGTCTCCAAACATCATTATCAATGGCAACAGCCTGAGGAACACAAAGAACTTTAAATACCTTGGAAATGTCATCTCTGCAGGTGTTCTTTTTTTTTTAGTAGAGGTTTTATAGCGCACGCAACTGCATAAGGTCACAATAGCGCGAAGGGGTGGATGTCAACAGAGAAATCCTTACAGGGAATCGGGTTTACTCTGCTCACCTCTCTAGCTTCAACAGCACAAAGTCTACATCAGGCATCAAGGCACCCCGCAAAGAGCGGGTCACAAGAGTATGGCAAACATACAAAAAAAGTAGAGGTAAACGCCGATAGTAAGGTGAGGAGGAAAGAAAAAGCAGCAGTTCCCTCTTGCAATTCCGGCACAGTTAAGAGCATGACATTGATGAATCAGCCCATTTACAATTCTACTGTGCAACAGAACATGATAATGTCCCCCCTTTGGGAATGGCCTAAAGACACTTCAGTCAGTGGCACAGCCCCGGGGGGTTTCTCTGCAGACGGCTTCATCAATCAGGAAATTGATTCATGAATCAGCAAAGCCAGCCAAGCTCTCGGTAGACAGAAAAACGAGGTACTAAAACAGTAAAATGTCTGCCTGTCAACAAAAATCAAAGTGTACGAAGCCATTGTGGAGACCTGGAAACTCTACAGAAGGCACATCAACAAATTAGAGCAGTTCCACCAAACGGCTCTCCACAGCACACTTGGCATCCGGTGGCAAGACCGCATCACCAACATTGAGGTCCTCAACCGATCAAGCTCACAAAGCATAGAAAGCATGCTCGTCAAAGTCCAACTGAGATGGGTCGGCCATGTCATCCGCACAGAAGACCACCAAATGCCCAAACAACTGCTGAACGGCTAACTCGCAAGTGGCAGAAATCTCGGGAGGCCAAAAAAGCGGTTCAAAGACACGATAAAGGAAAACCTCCAGTTTGCTCAGGTTACCCCCACAGAACTCGAAAGAACCGCCACTGAAAGGAACACCTGGCGAAGGGCCGTCTGTCTTCCCAGCAGAAACAGCGCTTCACCAGTGTCCCCACTGCACAAGACGTACATCCAGGATCGGGTTGCACAGCCACATGCGCATCCACAGATGAGCTGCAGAATCTCATCGCCATTTTCGGCAACGAAGGACTACCTACACACTATATGCATTGTGTCATTAAATTCTGGGGCAGGCTTATACACTTAGAAAATGGCACATCAAAGAAAAGTTACGTGCAATTATATTGTTCCTGTGAACTGGGCAGAGCCAACAGGACTACTGAAGTCCAGAAGTTAAAAACCTATTATTTTCCCTTGGGTTTTTTTTCTCAAAGTGGTGGAAGCACGAAATAATTTCTCAGGGCAGTAAAAAAGTAGCCTTGTAGATCATACTGTGCAGAATATAGAGGAAGAAGTCTGCCCCAAGTATAATTCATTCTCTCTTACAATTCCGTATCAAGAAACAGCCGTGTATATTATCAACATCCCAGAGAATTGGAATAGACGAGTCAAAACCTGTTAAAAACTCATAGCCTTCCATAAAATAACAATCTTTATTAGTGGAAATTGATAAATTAACCATTATGTGAGAGGTGTAACTCTCTTTTCTTTTCTTTTTTTTTGGGGGGGGGGGGGTTCCAAATTTTGCACATCAAAAGAAATTTTTAACTCCTAGACCCTGTGACATAAATATGCAGTTTGACCCATGATAACAGATATGTGCACAACTTGCACTTTTTCATTTTGGAAACTATATTTCAGAAATAAGCGTTTTTATATGATGTGATGTGAGCCAATGGCCTTAAACACTGAATAAACACCAGACAATCGCCATGGTGATAATAAAACCATCTTTAAAGTCAAATAGTTTTGAGTTCTTACCCTTCTCTGAGGTCTGGAGGTACTTCAAGAAGAAACTGGCAAAAGGAATCTTTTGTGATTGGGGGACTGAAAAAAAAGAAAAAGAAAGCAAGAATAATAAATGAAGAGGAATTGCATACAGGTCTAATTTAAAAAATGACAGCTGAAAAAAGGTGTCGCACAAAAATCGAAAAAGACAGGAATACGAAAGGTCCAAAAACTCTTCGAATTGGGCATCATGAATTTAATCAAAATAACCATGATGATAATACAGTAGTCTCCGCCTAAGATCCCGGTGCTTGGGAGCAAGGAAATGCGGGATCTTAGGCGAACCGGGATCTTAACCGATGAACCCAGGGAAGAATCTATGGTGACCCATGTTAAGGCTCACAATCGGTAAAATGGTCTCCCTCCACTCTACAACGAACTGACGTGACCGCTTGGTGGGTTTATGACATATGGCGAGCAAAGAGTGGTTAACCTTGATGACCTATCACGGTGCATAGTGGGATGTGGCATGCCATTTTCACTTATTATCCTATCATGAGTCTCAAGATCTACGCTTATCCAGTTGCCCCTCCTCTTTACCTATCAAAAATTTATAGCTTTCCATCTCTGACCGAGTCCCCCCCGCCTTTGTCGTTACACACCATTACGTTGTGAACCCACCAATTAAAATTCAGTCTGTCTCGAAAATTTGGGAGTAGAGACAACTGCTGCAA
Organism: Aplysia californica; assembly: GCF_000002075.1. Taxonomy (NCBI): domain Eukaryota; kingdom Metazoa; phylum Mollusca; class Gastropoda; order Aplysiida; family Aplysiidae; genus Aplysia; species Aplysia californica. The sequence continues at coordinate 829,621 of NW_004797491.1, read as the reverse complement.
TGGCCAAGGAAGAGTTCACGGTTCGATGTGATCCTGCCTGGAGCGAACGTGTAGGCCCTACCCACCCAGCGAGTGATGCAAGTTTAGGTGGCGAGCTCAGGTGTGAGTGCGATGCGTGGGGAAAACAAACGCGTCGATCAGTTCACACCCTGGTGTGATCCTGTCTGAGGCAAACATTGTATCACTTCATCGAGTTTTACAACGTGTATGTGATCACATTCACGATAGTGGTTGATCTTTGACGCGACGGACAGTTTATTGATCTCAACTTTTCACTCTAGGTTGATCGGCTGTGCCCGCCCGGGTTTTTGTTTAGCAAATTATGATCTGAAATGCGGGACCTTAGCCGAATGTAGACCATCAGAGCGGGATCTTAGGGGTGACTTTTGTATAGTAAAAATTCTGTTTTCCTAAAACAACGGGATCTTAAGCGGCGGGATCTTAGGCGGAGACTACTGTAATAATAATACAGTAGTATCCGCTTCAGATCCCCGTGCAAGGAAAATGCAGGACTTTAGGCGATCAGGATCTTACCAAACGTACCAAAGGAAGAATCTACGATGACCCATGTTAAGGCCCACAACCGGTAAAGTGGTTTCCCTCAACTCTAAAATGAACTGACGTGACCCATGGGTGGGTTTATGACATCATATAATGGAGAGCAAAGAGTGGTCAACCTACATGACAAACCACAATTACTATTATCCTATCGTGAGTCTCAATTTCTAAATTTATCCAGTCCCCCCTCCTCCCCTTATCTGTCCAAAATTAATAGCTTTCCATCTCTGACAAAGTTCCCCCCGCCTTTGTCGTTACACAACATCACGTTGTGACCACACCAATTAAAATTTAGTCCGTCTCACAAATTTGGGAACAGAGACAACTGCTGCAAAGGTCAGGGAAGATGTTCACAGTTTGAGGAGATCCCGCCTGGAGCAAACGTGTAGGCCCTGCCCACCTAGCAAGTGCTTTAAGTTTAGGTGAAGAGCTCAGAGGCGAGAGTGATGTTTGGGGTAAACAAACGCGCCGGTCATTCACTCCTCGGAGTGATCCCGTCTGGGGCAAACATTGTACCGTTTCATCGAGTTTTACAACACTTATGTGATCACAATCACGAGAGTGGCTGATCTTTGACACGACAGGCAGTTCAACAATCTCAACTTTTAATTCTTGGCTGATCAGCTGTGCCCGCCCGAATTTTTGTTCCGTAAATTATCATCTGAAAAGCGGGATCTTAGCAGCATGTAGACCTTCACAGTGAATCAGAGTGGGATCTTAGGGGTGACTTTTGTATAGCAAAAATTCTCTTTTCATAAAACAACGGGAACTTGGGCTAACCAGGATCGTAAGCAGTGGGACCAGGACTTGAAAGTGGTAGGAATCCAAATTAAAGGTTAAAATGTTTTGTTCAAGTAAGACTCATCAAAGTCTTGTCTGAAAATGTAGCATTTGTTTCTCAAAAGCTCTTTCTCTTTCGGCCCATTGTGTGAAATTGCTTGCCTTGCACAAACCTAAAGAAAATAAAGGATGGCATTTCTCTCAATAACTGGTAACACTACCTCAAAAACATAATGTAACAAACTATGATCACATACTTCAGATTAACCATTCGAATTTTGTCTAGAGGCAAGATGTCATTCTGATCCCATGGGAAGTCTACAACAGCAAATTCCCCTTTCAACATTTTAATCCGCGCTGGATACCAAGCAGGGCCCTCATCGTCTTTGTCCTTCCCTTTTGTGTAAACCTGAGGACAAAAAACAAAACCAAGAGAACAATGAAAATCTTTCACGAATAATGGGAACAAAACACACAAAACAGTTACATAATAGTTTCATTCTTGTTTCGTTTGTGCCAATTACAGATAAAAAATAGAGTGCAAAAGAATTCAGGTCGCGGGGATGGGGGGTTGATTGTTGAAACTTGAAACAGGAAAGAGTCAGAAACTCATCTTTGAATTCAAACTATTCTGCCTGAACTTACCCCCTTTTCTTGAGAAGAGAGTAGACTTCATTTTTTAAATACGAAATATATACAGTCAAAGTTGAGTCAAACCTGTTTTGTTTTAGTAAGAGTTTTGCGGCACTTGCAACACAATAAGGGCTAAGGTCATATCAGTGCAAAAGATTCGAAGTGTTACGAGAGAGCAACAAACACAAAAAAAGGAGGGGAGATAAAGACGATAGATGTTTCATAGGAAAGACGAAGAAAGCCACACCAGAGCACCCACCAACCACCCACGTCAAACCTGTGTAACAAGGACAAAAGTGGCTGTATAAGACAGGTGGCCATTTAAGGCAGTACTGATGAAAATGAAGAAAACAAACCATTCCCTTCTAAGATCCCAACTGGAGGAGGTCGAACACTAAGGACTGCTGTTAAGGCTAATTAATATAGGGTTTTTGTTTGTTTTTTTCCTTTTTTTGTTGCTGACTTTGTGCTTGATAAAGCGAAATGTGTCAGACAAGAAGATTGTGTGCCATGGCAAAACAAATTAATGGGTCGTCACCATTCAGTGACCAAGTGCAACTTCTGCCACAAGTTCATTTTGAAGCCCATTGTAACTGACTGGGTAAACAGTTTGATGTTTTAGTAAAAGTTTTACGGAACGTCAACTACATAAGGTAATATGAGCGCGCTTAAAAAGTTGGTTTTCTTAGCAACAGTTCACTGCTCAGTCCGATTCCGGCCAACTTCTCTAAAAAAAATAACAATTTTGCGTGAATAAATGCTCAATTTAAAATGACTTTCTAAATAACATGTAAAATTTTAAACCATATAATTTACAATTTTCCGTAAAGGCCAATGGCCTTTAAAAAATCAATTATTATTTTCTTGTTTGTTCCAATAAGTCTTCCACAGACTGGAGGAGTAGTTTTTTACTTCATTTTTAAAGGCAGTCTGTGGGAGAGTGTTTGTCTTTGATCCCAACAGAAGGGACAAGGATTTCTTTGCCAGGAGGTCCACTAGCTCCACTAGCTCGTTTCCTCGGATGCCCACATGGCTAGGTAGCCATGCAAACAAGATACCTTTCCCAGTGTCAGCCAAAGTGTGTATTTTTTTTTTGTAACCTGACTATTTTTGGGTGTAAGAGTGTGTAGTTTGTAAGTGAGGTGATGCAAGACAGAGAGTCAGATAGGATATAAGGAAAGATTTGTTAGGAGAATTTTCTACAGAGTCCAGTGCCGCCATGTCAATGGCAGTGGCCTCCGCAGAGAAAATGGAGGCTTCGGGAAGGAGTCTCCACTGGTGTGTACTGTTAGAGGATAGGGCAGCGGCGCCCACAACAGAGTCCAATTTAGAGCCATCTGTGAAGATAACTCTGCACCGGGGGTATTTTTTAATGTTTTTTGTATTCTGCTTAAAATGTTTGGTATTTTGTACCTGCTTTGGTGTGTGTGGTTAGCTGTAAATCTATTTTTGCCTTGGTGAGGTGCCACGGAGGGAGTTCGGGGAAAAGAAATTGTTGGATGTCTTGTTTGGAGGATTGTACGTTTTTAAGGTCCTCAGGGACTCTGAGGCCCAAGGGTTTGATGAATTTTTTGTTGTTTTGGAATTGGTTTATGGTATCTGGGTTTGTTCTAAAAATACAGTCGTGTGCTGGGTTCTCTGGTGTTTAATTGTGTATTGTAGTGAGAGTTGTGTGCGTCTGAGTGTGAGTGATAGTATGTTTGTCTCGGCCTACTGGAGGCTCTCCACTGGAGAAGTGCAGAAAGCCCCCAGGGCAAGGCAGAGTCCCTGGTTTTGTACTGGGTCTAGCATCTTTAGAACATGGGGTTTTGCCGATCCATAGACCTGACAGCCGTAGTCAAGCCTGGATCAGACACGGGAAATGTATAGGGGGAGAACGTGTTTTGAGTCCCAACCCCACTCTGGATGCAATAAAAAGTTTGAAGTGTTTAACGTTTTCTGGCACCTCACACGAAAGCCTTTTATGTGTGAAATGAATGCGAGTTTCTTGTCAAATATAATGCCCAGGAAACGAGCCTGGTCCTGGATGGGAATCCTTTCCCCATATAGTGTCAGATCCCGTTGCAGTACACGTCTGCCTGATCAGCAAGACGGGGAAAACTTGAAGCCATTATTATTTGCCCATTTTTCAAGTTTGTGCAGCCTTTCCATAGATCTTAGTTGAGGGTTTTTCCAACGGCAGCATATCAAGAAGTCGTCAACATATAACGAGCTGCAGTGGCGGTTTGTTAACTGGGCGGTGCGGTCAGATTTTTGTCAACTGAACTGTTGACTAGAGGTTTATTGCTGATGACGATTTTCATTCAGTTTTAAGTAAATCCAAACAAACATGTAGCCTATCAACATTCAAAAACACCTTGCCGATTTGAAAGCGCTCAAATAGACAAGTGGGATTCACTGCTGTCTCGTCACGACATAACCTTATTCCTTCACGTTTGTTATCGCGCCGGCTCGTAATTTTAAATCGTCTCCCGTCAAACCGTCACGTCGCGGAACTTCGTACTACGTACGAAGCCAAACCACTGACCTAAAAATATCTTTTTAGGTCAGTGGGCCAAACACACGGCGGGCTTGGCTTTGGCCTAGCGATGACGTCAGTCCCATGGACAAATCCATCGTCAGTCCACAGAAAGATTCGTATATCCCTTAACTGCCAGATTGGCTTCTTTGTAGCTTACAAAATTAAGAATGAGACTGTCTTGAGCAGCACAGACACATGTATTATTTTATCAGAAAAACATGTATTTATCATTCAGCCTTTCTCTAACTACTATCAGAACATTTATTGTCAGCATGGCACTACTCTTTTTTGTTTATTGACTTTTTAACCACCTATAGTTCATGTTTGGCATTTACTCATCGTTTTCTCCCCACTAATAACTTACCTGGCCCTTAGGAGTCTGGACAGCGAAAGAAGGAATCGTCTAGTGGAGATATATAAGGAAAATTTTAACGAGGAGCGATAGACACTCGGCTGTCAGAGTCTGGGCCGGAAACCCCCTCCCTTCCCTCCCCTTTTCAACCCTCACCCCAGCTAGACACCAAGTTCTATAATTAGCATTTGACACACTTCCCCACTTTGTTACAACACAGTGTTCAGTGTTCAGTTCTGAGAACTGAGAAGTGCGATGAAGTACATTTGATGATATAATGATCGGAAACTTGTGTGCTTTGTCATCATACAGGACAGTTCTTATTACATATATTTAACGGGTTCAGTGCACGTCGATATTGTGTTTGGGTGTGTAGAAAGTACGAGTAGAGTAAAGTACTGTACTGGAGGCCAGGACCAGCGATTTATTGCTTTTCACTTTGTTTGTTTTCTAGCTTAGACTCAAGTAGTGTGTTTCTTTTTCTGTGCTGATCAAGTGAGTTTCTATTAATCTCAGTAACTTCCATCTTACATTATTCATAATATTGTTTCTTGACGCTACCGCATATTTTAGCTCTTTCACATTATATTACAATGTTTACTGTGGTGTGTGTGTGGGGGAGTGGGGGAGGGGGTGGGGATGGCGAAAGTAGGGGTATAAAATAAGGAGAGAGAGAAAGAGAGAGAGAGAGAGAGAGAGAGAGAGAGAGAGAGAGAGAGAGAGAGAGAGCGCGCGTGTGCGTGTGCGTGTGCGTGTGTGTTGTGAAAGAAGGGGGTAGGGAAGGGAAAAATAGTCGACGTGAATGACCGCCGGTCAGTTCTATAAATCACGCGCCGCCACTGACGAGCTGTCTATGCTATTTTGAAGGGTCTTAACGATGGAATCTATTTTAATTTCGAATAGGAGAAGAGAAAGGTTGATTTCCTGAGGGAAACCTTCCTTCTGTTGGCGGGGATCTGCAAGGGAGGATCTGACACAAACCTGGAATGAACGGTTCTTCAGGAAATTGCCAATGAAGGCAGGGAGGTGACCGCGTATGCCGAGAGCCTGCAGGTCTCTGAGAATGCTGTACTTCCAGGATGTGTCGAACGCTTTTTCTAGGTAAAAAAAAAGATTGCGATCATGTGGCCTCCTTTGGCAAACGTGCGTATAAAGATCTCCAGGCGGACCAGGTGATCCAGAGTGGATCATGTTTTCCTGAATCCGCACTGGAGACCGCTCAGTGAGCCCGTATTGGTTTGGGTATTGGAATGACAGTGGCGAGACGGCAAAACTCTGGAAAGGAGTTCGACAGCCACATGTCATTGTATATGTCTAGTAGGAGGGTAAGTTTTTCTGCGGGTAAATGTCTAATGATCAGATTGTGAATGTCATCCAGACCTGGGGCTGTATTGCCCAGGCCCAAGATGCACTATGTTAGTTCGCCTAGCGTGAAGTCTGCGATGTTAGTTACAGTGTTGTTTGAGTGGAAGTTCAGGTGTTGTTGTTCTGTTAGTTTTTATGTTTTGGAAGGTGGTGTTGCAGTTTGCTTTGGATGAGTTTTTGGAGAGAGATGTAGCTATTGTGTTTGCGATGTCTACCTGTGTTTCAGCTGTGGTTCCATCCGGATGGTGTCTGTGCATCTACCCAAAAAAATTTGAGGGGATTTTAAAAACTTGGTTGAGTGGTGTCTGGCTGTCGATCTTGGAGATGTATTTTCTTAACAATTGTCTTTTGCTCTTCCTGAGGCATCTACGTGCCTCAGCTCGAGGTTTTAAGTAATTAATTTTGTTTTCTGTAGTGGTGTTGTCGACAGCTCTTCGATATGCCGCGTTCTTCTTCTTTACAGCATCATCAGAGTCCCCAGAGAACCAGATCTTGTTCTTCCGGGATTTTGTTTTTGTTTTTGGTATGTGTTTGTGGCATATTTCTAAGAGCTTTTCGAGGAATTTTTTGTAGTTGAGGTCGAAAGTGGGATTCAGAATCTGGGAACATTCAAAGGCGACCCGTCCCAATGTCTTTTTAATTTGAAGTGTTCTGAGATCCAAACTTACTGGAGGTAGGGCTGCCTACCTAAAAGTTCCCATTTCAGGTAGATTCAGGGTCAGTTTCAGGTAGTTTGGCCCAAAATTAGGTAGTACAACGACAAAGAAAGAAAAAAAAAGATAATCGTTGCCCCATCGGATGCGTTTGCTTTCCGTGATATTGGGTAATTATATTTTGAAAACTTGTTTGTGCATGCACATGTGTGAGTGTGTCTGTGTATTCACGTGTGCATGCTCTCTCGCATGTTTATATATATATGGGGGGGGGTGGGTTGGGTGTGCACAAGTTAAGATGAACAGTGAGTATGAAATGAGGCGAAGTTTTTTTTTTTTAAATCATTTATGGACTATCGTTCAAGGTACCTATCATTCAGTATTGATTCTGGAATTGAGTGCAGGGTGATTGCCAAACTTACTTCAAAACCGCTAGCCCATACCAATAGAAACTAAACTCGCACAATAAAGTCAAGGAACAAAAATTCAAAGAAAGATAACTGAAGAACAGTTTAACCAAATTTATTAATTTTTTCCAAAAAGTTGCTTTCGACTCTTTAGATTAAGTGTGTACAATTTCAGATTTCAACAAAAACGAGAAGTTCATATAAAACGAGTTTAAGTCACACTGGTCGGAGTTCAAAAGTCTGAACAGCCATAGTTCTTCATGAACATGGTCAATAGTGGGTGTAGCCACCCCGTTTGATCAAACACTCGGCACAGCGTCGACGTATGGACAGGATATGCCTTCGGAGGACTTGTTGCAGTAGGTTCTGCCCCTCCTGGACGAGGTAGCCAAGAGCTGCTTAAGGTTTTGTGCAGGAGGGTGGTTGTCTCTTATCCACCGGTCAATGGGATCCCAAATGTTCTCTATTTGGTTCAAATCCGAACTACAAACTGGTCAGTCCATGCGGGTGACAGCTCGCTGCTGCAGGAAGTCCCCAACGATGCGTGTGCGATGTGGTGTGGCGTTGTCATCCTGCAGTACAGCCTGGGGTCCAATCTGTTGCAGGAGACAAACAGCAAGGGGGACGCAGTATTTCTTTCCTGTACCTTGCCGCGGTCAAATTGCCCTGTATATGGTACAGGGGGTCCTGTGGTGAGCTGAGAAGCCTCCCCACACCAGAACGGGCCCTCCACCGTAGGGATGCACTCAGGGTGGAACAGCTCTCCTCGGCGCCTCCAGACGTGGGCTCGCCTGTCTGGGTGCAGCAGGTTGAATCTGGATTCGTCCGAGAAGACTACCTGGTCCCACTGACATTGTGTCCACTGTGAATGGCGAGCAGACCACGCCCGACCAGCTGCTGTGTGGGGCAGCGTGTGCCTTGGGACACGAGAAGCGAACTTGGCTCTACGGACACAGTTCCTTACCGTCTCCTCGCTCTAGTGGACATTGGCTGTCACCCATAGTTAGTCCCTGGCGCCGTTTGCAGTAGTGGTTCGTGACGTCACGGCCTGTCTGACGATGAACCAGTCGATGCTGTCGTTGGTCAAACATGGCACCCTGGTTGAGGCCTGTCCTGGACCCTTCCGGTCACTCGTCATCGTTCTTGCAGCCTCCACATGACTGATGGGGACACCCCAAGTCGATGTGCAACAATTGGGAACGTGGAGCCATCTTGGAGCCAGGCAAGGACTCGTCCTCTGTCAACGTCAGGCAGCGAGCGTTGTTGGACCATCGTGTTGTAATGAAACGTGGCTGAAAATCGCTGCATTATAAAGGGTTGTAAGGGAGCAATAATCACAGCTAAGACATCTGTTTAGCACGTGCCAAGCTTAGTTTTAGCTAACAGTCCCTATGCCAATGTTGCTGAAGCAGAGAAATTTTGCCCATTTTTCATGATTTTTGACTGTTTCAGAATGCCCTGCACCGTCGCTGTGAAGCTGGTGCGGGCAAATTTGCTGTACAGGCAAACTGTGTCTAGTCGACAGTGCGTGTGCCAAGTTTGGTTGACTGATCTTAACGAGTTTGTGAGATATTGAAGTTTAAATTTGACAGGTGAAAACACAAGCTGTTCCTTGACTTTTTTGGGAGAGTTTATATTAAAACATATTTTTCGACACTAGCATAAGACACTGATAAGTCTTTGGTGACTTAGGATTGACAGACAATTTTAACTAGTTTTACCCTAAAAATACAAAATGAATCCTGATCTGGGCCCGAGGTGAGGCAAGAAGAACATCAACTGCCAAAACCATGTTTGGTTTCAGCAATCACAGATTTTATAAAAAGCATGCAAGACAAAACTTATTATAAAACCTTTATAGTTAAGCTTACGGCAGAGCAAAAAGGGAAAATAAAAGAGTGTGTGTACTGAAAGCCGGAGCTGGAAGGACTGTGAGAGCGTGGGTTGTAGTGATGCTGAAAACCCGGCAATCGGTGAATCACTGCATCATGGACTAAGTATAGATTTTTTTTCAAAATGCTAAATCGCACTACCAGAATTTAATCAGTAACAAGCCATCATGAATCATAGGCATCCAACATCGAGTTTTCCGAGGGTTAAAAATGGCATTTCCTCATTGCCACTATCAATTTGTCATCACTGACAAATCCGACAAACCCGGGAAAACCAACCTTGAAGATACAATCATGAAGCCTGTGCTCTAATGTTCCCTCTTTTACGCACTCGATAGTCGAATGTCAAAACCACTTCCATTTATCGATTTTATTTTAGCATCAGTTTCTCGCATGGCGGCCTTTTCCTGCTGCCGTAGACTTTATTGCATCAAACACCTCCCCTCAATTACGAAGCCCTACAATACTCCTACTTTGAATGAATTTTGATTAGGTTTTCCCCAACAACCACCGGCCGGTCCCTTATTCATGCCGCACTCACAAACTCTCACAGGTTCACTGACCGGTCACGATGACGGACCCGACAATCTAGAAATCGGAGAACGCTGTTTTCTTTTCATTCCCTTTTTTTGTCCTTATTATAGTGACATCAGTGAGAACATTGATTTAATGTGTGTGGCGACACTGTTTTTTTAGGCAAACTGCACGTTGCAGGTTTTTATTAACTGTAAATCTAACGTTAACAAACTATCATCGGACAATTCTGAGCGGTAACGAAAGGGAAAGTAGATTTTAATTTTCCCAATGAAGTCTCTGTATTATACCTGCACTTCCGCCAGTCGCCATAGCTGCTTATTCGCGTGAAACGTACTCTCAGACAGGGGAAAGCCGAACGTAATATCACAAACGCGACCGGTAAAATATGAACCAAGTAGCCTTTTCAGATTTGGTTTCGTGGACTTTGTGCATTTTCTCAGGTTTCAGACATTTTTTTTTCAGATTTCCGGGTAATAAATTCCCGCAGTCCCCCTGCGTAGAATCCTCATTTGGTACTGACCAATTCTCTAGAGCAAGACAGATTTTAGAATGTTTTGCTTCGATACAAATTTTCTTTCTACATTCACAATTCAGTTTTCTAGATAAATGAATTAAATGCACAGATTTTCCAGCCACAGCAAAAACCCGAAGACAGACAGAAAGAAAGAATGAATGAAAAGAAAGAGGAAGATTATCTATCGTGAGTAGACAGATTTTTGCCGATATGCACGTGAAAAACTATTGCCGACCGAACAGTACAGATAGACCGTGGTCGAGTGTACGAAATGGGCAATCTGGCAGTTTCTAAAACAACTTATTGCCGAGCGTCCTAGAGTTGCCATAAATATCTGACAAGTTACGGTGGAAAGTGCCTCTCTCTCTCTCTCCCTCCCTCCCTCTCTCTCTCTCTCTCTCTCTCTCTCTCTCTCTCTCACTCACTCTCTCTCATTCTCTCTCTCTTTCTGTCTGTCTCTCTCTGTCTCTGTCTCTCTCTGTCTCTGTCTCTGTCTCTGTCTCTGTCTCTGTCTCTGTCTCTGTCTCTCTCTCTCTCTCTCTCTCTCTCTCTCTCTCTCTCTCTCTCTCTCTCTTTTAACGCATGGAGGTGAAATGATGATGCGGCAAGTACGGAATGTACGGATTTCCGTAAAAACAAACAAAGAAGAATGGAAGCACTGCATAATGTTTTTTTTCTTTTTATTCTTTCGGCACAAATTGCAAAACCAGTAGTTTTGACACCTTATCAGTATGGCGGTAGAACAGGCCCAAAATCGATATCTACCGGAAAAATCAGTAGACCCATGCAGCCCTGTAGAGGAATTGATCAATGATCCATACAGTCATCCAGCACAGACCACTCAAAACAGTTTAGAATTGTGGGTGGGGCTTATAGGTTATGAAAGATTACACGTGGGTGGTTGGTGGGTGCTCTGGTTTGGTCTGCTTCTTCTTTCCTATCAAACATCTATCATCCATATCTCTCCTTCTTCTTTCTATGTTTGTTACTCACTTGTAACACCTGTAATCTTCGGGCGCTCATATGACCTTATGCAGTTGCTAGCGCCATAAAACCTCTACTGAAACAAAAGATTACACGCTTCCCTCACAATCAGCTGAAAATTTATTGTTACTGACTGGTCAACTTGGGAAAGCAGTCGGAGAAACTATGCAAAATGATAAGTTCATTCATTGGAGGGACTGACCTGACAGATGAATGGATTATGACAGATTGACCATAACGTCAGGGGCCAATACAAAATTTAGGACAAAGCTTTGGACGACAGATTTGGGTGGCCAGCTCAGACAGGTGTTTTTGGCTGTTGGTTGATAAAAGTAGGAAATGGAAAGTGGCCGTGTGTACAGGTGGCCGTACAATACAGGGGTGGGCGTATGCTACTGGGGTGGTCATCATGGCAGACTCTACAGTTTTATCGCGACATAATTGAAGGTGGGGATCGCCTGGTGTCAGAGGTAAAATAATCAGGAATATGGACACCATAATTGGGTGACTTCCAAGGCTTGAGTGTCCCTAATTAACATTTTTTTTGCGTTTTCGACCAATGTTTGTTTTTCAGTAAAATCCACACAGAAATGTTTTTAAATGACTATAAAAGGAGTTGAGCCAATTAGACTAATTTTTTATTGAGTAGGTGTTAAACAGCACAATTGACTCAGTTTTGAGTATGTAAGTGCCAAAAAGTGATCACCGCAAATCTATTACGATGTTAAAAGGGCCGCCTGACATTTATAGAAATCTTTTAAATACGGTAAAAACTTTTATTTATTATTTACAAGTTCAATTTGTGTATATGTATACATCGACAATTATAACGATATATAACTATATATTATGAAACAATCCAATTTCTTCACAGAAACTCAAAAAACCTCTTTGGATTATCGATGTCAAAACAGTTTTGATGTTTCTACATTTGAAATATTTAATGTGTACATGGTCAAAATCAACATTGCGTCAGAAAGTGCAGAACAGAAAAACATGTGTAGCATGCCATGCAAAAAGGAGCATGTGGTTTGTGTGTTGGATGTTTTCACCATGTTTTGACATTTTCCTTCGGTGGGGTAGGGGCGTAAAAATAGGTCAGGAAAAAGCAGTGAGCCAGTGGTGACTTTTGGCCTGGTAGGAAAAGAGTGAAAATGAAGTTGCCTCGAGAGGTGATTAGGCTTAGTTGTAAGTTTGATAATTTTTTCATGTGAATGTGGGTGTTGGTAATTTAGTTTCTTGTATAAACAGATGATATGTGGGGTGTGCAACGCCAAAAGAAGGGAGAGTTCTGTCTGGTTTGCACCTAAACAGCGAATGTTCCACTAAAGAACTGTCATTTTACTTTGAAGGCACAGGTTTCCCTGATTTCTTTTAAGTGCTTGGCAACCGTGGTAATGTTTTGATACTGCTGCAACTTTGAGGAGGCGCAGGCTTTTTGCAGGGGAATAACAGTTGGGGGGAGGACTGAAGTCCTAAAGGGGGGGTAAGGGATGAGGAAGAGGAAGATGAATATGAGAGGCAGCATGGTGAAATCAGGCACTCGCCAAAATAATAAATGTAAAGAAACATTTACTTTTCCGCTAGTTTGGCAATTTTTATCAAAATTGTGTTTTTTAGGTCAACATCTTAAATGTCCATTTAAGAGCCCATTTCAGGGTTAATTATATTGAAAAATGTTGATTAAATTCATTAAAAATGTAAATTGTCAGTTTCCACAAGACTCTGAGGCTTTGTAAATAACCAAACTTTGGCGGCCATTTTCTCAATAATTTTACCTCTGAAACCAGGCAACTCCACCTCATTCAATCACAAATATCTCAACATGTACTCAGGATAAATGGACAATTCTTTCATCGAAAGCAAGGCAAATGAACAGGCTTTAAGGTGATACCAAAAACTCCACATGCCCAAAAACTGACTAGTGCCTGATTCCACGGCTTCGTGAAACATATAACGAAAAGAGTGGTGAGAAAGAAGATGTAGATGGCGATGAGGATGAAGAAGAGCCTGGTGAAGATGAGGATGGTCGTTTTTTTGTTTTAATAGGTTTTTACTGCGCTCGCAACTGCATAAGGTCATATGAGCACCAAGGGGTGGATGTCAATAGAGAAGTCCAAACAGGCTTACTCTGCTCATCTCTCGACTCGGCACAAAGTCTGCTTCGACTATCAAGGCACCTAGCAAATAGCAGTTCACAAGAGAGTGACAAACATACAATAGAAGCAGAGGTAAAATGACTACAGTAAGGATGAGGAAAGAAAAAGCAGTAGTTCCCCCTATGTTGCTCAGGCACAGTATGAGCATGACATTGATAAATCAGCCCATTTAAAATTCTACTGTGCAAAAGAACATAATATCCCCCCTCTTGGGAATGGCCTAAAGACACTTCAATCAGTTATTCAGTAGCACTGCCCAAGGGGTGGGGGGGAGATGATGGTGGTGAGGATGAGGATGGTGGTGAGGACAGAGGTGAAGATGACGAGGGTGGTGAGAATGAAGGAAGAAGTTAAGAGAGAGATTTTGGAGGAGATGAGTTGAGTGAGAACTCCATGCCCTCCTCCTGGCAAGAAATCTCGCCTTCCAACCAAGACTGACCAAAAAAAAAACAGTTCATACGGGAACCAGTCATTACCGATTGAGTGCAGTAGGCCACTACACCCGCCCATCTAGACCGAACCCAGGGCCAAAGTGGCGTGTTGGTGAGGGAAGCCACACCTCAGCCACCAGGATCCCCTTTTCCAGTTGTATGGGTCCCATGGGTCGCACCCCACGATAAACAGGGTGCCTTACTTACGTTGTGGGGATTCAGGGTCAATTTTTTGCTGGACTGGACCTTCTCTCGACAGGTCGGAAAAAAAGATAGGACAGAAGACAAAGCCAGAACGGTCAAAAGATGCAATCCCTACGTCAGAGAGCTAGTGATGTACGAGTGGCATCCCATCTGGGGAGAGGGGGGGGGCGGGTGTTATACCCCTTTTGATGGGACATACAATTATTTTTATTTTATTCCCCTGTCAGCTCATGGAAGGAAGAAAAAAGAAAGAAGAAAGAAGACAAGACAGACCATACACCTAAGTAAATGTCGTCCATGCGCATCCGAGTGTAGACATTCATGGGCAACATTTTACCATTAGAGGGGTTGCACCTGTTGCTGACGGAGCAGTGGGTTTATTTATTAGCCCCCAACCCACAATGGGACGAACCAATTTGATAAAAATTTCGTTATTTTGTCGAGCACCTTATTTCATCACAATACCACACATCAGATTAGATCAAATTAATGCTTAAGTTTGCCGTCTCAAAAATTTTGATCCCCACATTCATTTTTTGCTAACAAGCAACTCATTATGCAGTGAGACTGGTCCATTCCCTTGGCAGACATGCTCTTCTCAACTGAAAAAAAAGATCTGACAAGCCTAACCATCCAATCAATAAATGCAAGTCCAAACTACTTACCTCAACTTTTTCATCTTCTCTGAATTCTGGCTTGGCTTGACCAGGTGTGGGGGGCAGACGTATCAGTGAGAATTTCACTGTCCTATCAGGCAGCCAGCTTTTAAAGAAAAAAAAACGTGTGGGTGAAAATGTTGCATTCACATAATTAGTTTTACTAACAAAAGCTAGATCGGGTCTTTTTCAATCCAGAGGGAAATTTTCATTCAAAGCATGTATTTCTCACACCTTATTCTATGTATTTAAATATTTACCTAACTTGTCCCTAGAGAAAAGACAATACTGTCCAGAAATACGAAAAGGAGATTATTTCACTAGGAATCTCCTTTCAATGCTGTAGAAGAAGATGCCAGCTACTGTTTTTGACATTTAGGAGCTTACATAAGATCTGCCGAGCAAGCTTTTTTGTGCCTTCAGTGACTATTGATTACGTATTTTGCAGTTACCACTACAGTCAAACCTGTGTCAGACGGCCACCCATTGTCAAGGAGAAAAGTGGCCGTATAAGACAGGTGGCCGTCTTAAGCAGGACTGATCAAGATGAAGAAAACAAACCATTCCCATCTGAGGTCCTAATCGAAAGTAGCCGCATTGTTGTTGTTTTTGTTGTTGTTGTTGGTGGTGGTTTGTATTTTGTTTGTAATTCTTATTTTGTTTCTGATTTTGCACAAAGGTGAAAATAAAAATGAAATTTATCAGACGAGGAAGACAGAGTGCCATGTTAAAACAAACACATGGGTCGCCACCACTCGGAGAACGAGCGACGCTTCTGTCACAAGTTCATGTTGATGTCCTTTGTTACAGACTGGGTAAACAGTGACCACTCATCTCACTTACGATTTGTGTACGAGTTCTGGGCCGGGCTTATGGGTTATGAGGGATCACACGCTTACCTCACCAGCAGCTGGAAATTGGTAGCTATTGGTCAACAGTGGGAGGGGCCTATGCAACATGATCGGTTGGAGGGACTACCTAACAACAACGACAGTGGCTCGCCCACAACGCCAGGGGCCAATGCACAATTTATGACAAAACATAATGGAGCCTCTAAGGTGGCCATCTAAGACAGGTGTTATTGCTTAGTGTGATAGGGGTTGTGTGTTAAAATATGGTGGCCGCGACAGCGTTGGACAGGTGCCCATTTTATACTGTTAAATTATATAGAAAAAACGCAAGGGGGGAAATGGAAAGTGGCCGTTTGCACAGGTGGCCGTCTTGGCAGGTTTGACTGTATTTTGGTGTACCGTATCTTGTTTGTGATGTTTCGGTCTAAATGGTTCCATTGCAGGATACTGACAGTGCCTATTGATAAAATGTTATCTTAACTTATTGATAGTGGATTTCCCTGAGCTGCTAGGAAGGTTTTTATCTATTTTCGTTTATAGCTCAAACAAAGTTTCAAACAGTGCTTGGGGGTAACACGAAACCTGTATAACCATACTAGGCTGGTAATATTTTGGCCGGATATGCCCTAACCTTGAACTAATTGCTTTAAAGCTCACTATATGTTTTTTAAACTGGAAATACACGACCCTTCTCACAAGCAAAAATCGAGGAAAATGTAAAGGGGCAAAATATGGTTTTTAGCGGAATAAAGGCAAAGATTCAATTTCGCGGTCAAAATCGAATAATCAAATATATCGGAAATAATTGAATAAATCGTTTCAGAAGGGGGGGGGGGGGCTCTGCTCCCCTGATTACGGTTAGTTGAGAATTGCGGTAGGGCTAGTTGTCCAAGTGCAGTGTTATCTTGAAAACTTGATTTGCGACACGTTTTAAGGCCATATGAATTTATTTGATTATTTCCTAATTTATTCGGTTATTCGATAGGGACCTCGCAGTTGTACCATTACCGGAATAAAGGCTTGCACGATAAGCGAAAACGAGTAAAATCCACTTCGAAATATAAACCAGCATTAACGATAACAAACTGGAAAACTAAAGTAACTTTTATGCTTCAAATGATGTAAGTAGCCAATGACCCAAAACCGGTCCAGTGTTAACCACAAATGAAAATAGTAGAGTAATTCATTGGCATGTATCTCTCCACAATACAATTGAAAGATTGAAAACTCCAACTACAGCACTGAATGCACTGTTCCTCACTTAAGGAATGACTTGGAAACTTCGACCAACCTCAAAGTGCAAGTTGTCTGCAAAAGCCCATTCACCCTTTGACCTCAGTCTTCGCCATCCGAATCAGCAGCTGTGTCACTGATGACGCTGTCAGTACAGCTTTCTCCACGACAGTCCCCACAGGCTGCTGTACAGACCAGTCCATGCTGTCGACACCCATAACTTACTCCACAGCCTGTCTGTCTTGCATCTGCAAGTGACAACATGCTGCAAGTGTTCAGGGGCAACAGCAGCGTCAGTATAAACAGAGAGGAGCGTGCCATCTGTCACTTCCCAACCCCAGTCTTCTGCAGACAGCGACATAGCTTTCTCACTTTCAAGCAGTTTCCATATTTGGACTTGAAAATAAGTTCAAATGGAGTGGAACTTCGCAGTAGAGTGTGTTGGTGGCAACCTTCTGGGGTCCACTGCTGCTGCTTTGGAGTGGGCTAACTGGCAATAGTACCTGATGTAGCGCGGCTTGTTTAGGCTGTTGTCTTCTTCTCCACCATACAAAGCCACCAGAGCTCTCTCTCCCGTTTCGATGAAATCTTCTAGTGTGGTGCGCTTGGTGCCGCTGCGAAAGACGGGTGCCATCTGACAGAAAACGGCAGATTCCCTCAGATGCATCACCGGTTGCTTTTTGCCCCTTGTTGAAGAGGCTGCTAGTGGTGTCGCAGCCTCCAAGTGCATGGGCAAACAGAATGTTCTTGCAGACATGTGGGCCTACACTTTTTCGTGCTGCTCCAATGTCCCATTTTTTCCCTCCTGTGTCGAAATACACGTTGTTACACCCTTGTGGCTGGAAGTGGTACAACAGCAGCACAAGCAAGTCAGTGTCTCGCCCAACAACAGAACAGAAACAATATGTTCTGTGGCTTTTGTATCTGCATCACCATAGGCATGGAATATTTCAATTCCAATTTCCATGAAGGACTGTGCAAGGGTGTAGATAAAGCGCTGTTTGTTACCTGGGTTAGAGTGAAAGTTCTCTTTCGTGTCACAGGTGAGCATTTCACCATCAAAGTGAACATCGCAGGCTGTTTTGCGACCATTTTGTCGCCGAAGGCGTGTGGCGTCCTTGGTGGATGGGCCGCTGACATATCCGTCAAACACCACACTTGCTCGTGAGCCATAATTTCGAACGACGTAGTCAATGTAGCTCTCCGCAACTTGGTTGTAGGTAATTCCTCAGCCCAAAGAAAAACGATACAGAAGATCACCACCGTCAAGGACTACTTTGACACCATCTGGCAACTTGGCATTCTCCCAAGTTGAGAGTGACTACAGGCAGTCAGCCAAAAGATGCTTGCTGGCTGGACGGGGGAGTCCAGATGTCTCAAAGAGCGATGTTGGTATGTTTGTCAGCTCAAATTCGAAGACTAAATGGCACCCCCGGGGCAGTGCCACTGACTGTAGGGTCTTTAGGCCATTCCCAAAGAGGGGACATTTCTCATTCAAGCACTGTAGAATTGTAAATGGGCTGATTCATCATGTCATGCTCATCATAACAGAGCCTGATCTACAATCCTAATCCTTACTATTGTCATTTCCCTCTACTTCTTTTGTATATTTGTCACTCGATGACCCACTATTTCCGGGGTGCCTTGATAGTCGAAGCAGACCTTGTGCTGTTGAAGCCAGAAAGTTGAGCAGAGTAAGTCTGACTCCCTGTAAAGACTTCTCTGTTGACACCCACCCCTTGGCATTCATATGACCTTATCCAGTTGCGAGTGCTGTAAAACCCTCTACTAAAAAAAAAAATTTTTTAAGACTAAATGGAGCGTTTCAGGGTTGGTATATCTTGACCAATCTCTGCATGAGGTTAACAAGATCTGGGACAGTCACCAGCTCTATATCTTCATTCTCCAGATAATCAACAACTGCTTGGAAAGTTTCCAAACAGCATTCATTCCGGGGTCGCCCAGGCCCAGAGCACATATTTTTTGCAGCAGGTACTCCTTTCATTTCCCTGAAATGTGTGTAATAGGACGTTGTGGTAGACAGCATCATGAGCAAAAACATCCTGCATGTACTTTATCTTGCCTGTTACCTCTCTTGACCATCTGTCTGTTTCACCCCTCTTCTTGCAAAACTGCAGGGCAGAGCCCTGGAATTGCGTCGTCTTTACATACTTCAGAGGAGGACCGCTTCTGTCTTTCATACCTCTTTTCGCTTTTTTACCACAAAACAAACACAAAGGGATTTTTCCAGGTTCTCTGACTTGTTCTGGTGCACGACGTTTACGAGGTGGCTTTACTTTGCTAGTTTTGGATCCCTTGATGGAAAATAATGTCTGTTAGTGTGGCGATCTCTACAGGTCTTAAGGACATTGACACCTGACTTTGCCAACACAGCTTCGCGAAATTTTGCACTGATGCTGTTGATGGTTTTGCACCCCTTTTCTGTTACTCTGGCTTGGCATCAAACCCCTCTCCACAGATGATACAGGTCTTTTCTTCTTGCTCATAAAAACAATAATACTATGGAATTAAAATCGTCAAGTGAAACTGTAATACTAGCCCTACTTCCGCTAAGCTATTTTGGTAGGACAGTCACTACCAGTTGCCAATGAAAACATGGGGGGTGTGGCAAGCTAAACGTGTACAATCTTACCATGTGCACTAAAAGGGATGGTTGGGGCTCTGCATTCCCCAGCATACTGTACCTATTAAACCATATATTTTCAGAAAGAGCAAAGAAATGTGCAAACAAAAATACAAAACAAATAAACCATGGTTTTTAAAAACTGTATTATTTCTGCTTTGTTGAGATGTAAAGTGCCCTTGTGTGAGTGTGTTATACACATGAGGATTTGCATGCTATTTTATTTGAAAAATCATTTTTGGTTTCCATTGTCCGGGGTTGTCGAGAGTAAAAAAATATGGAACAAAAGCCTTCAGACAATTAGTGTTCAACAGAGGATACTATAACAATTGCAGTTAGAGTGCGTCTGGTACTACAACTCGCAAAGAAAGGAAAGGGGTCAAGTCTGTCGATCGATAATGCCCCTATAACTAGTTTCTGCTGGAAAGTAACAGCTGAAACGTGATTGGATGTTATTCTTAAGAGAATAAAGGCTGTCATGAGAATTAGTAGTTTTACCTTGAAAAAGGTGAAGGGTACCACCATCACACTTCCCGCCTGCATGCTCGCCAAACGTACATCTAGGCGTTTAAAGTTTCTAGGTCAGTGACCTACTTGGCGTAGAAGTACTCAAACAGCGGGAAAGAGGCTGGTATAGAATAAGTTGTTGAGAGGCTTATAAGGGGCTGAAAATAAACATAGCCCGACTAAATGACTAAGCTCATATTTTTTCCTCTCACAGAATTAGAAGCCTATTATAATACACCTACAGTTATAGCCTATAAGACAAGATAAAAGGTAATAATTGTACACATGAAGACTAGCGGGAAAGGCGCATTTGAGTTACCAGTTTGCCATCCTAAACCAGCTTGACTCTGCACCGAGGCAATAAATGATGCGCGCAGAAAAGCGAAAGTTCTCAGAAAAGTGCAGGATCAGTGTATGGCAAGCGAAAGTTGACACAAATAACGGAATGGGAAAAACGAATTTCACAATTTTAAAAAAATTGGGGGGGGGGGGGGGGGGGGGGTAAACGCGCATGTCAATTCTCCTTGATTGTTCATAATCTTTAATTGACTGGTATCATCTACTTATTTTCCAAAAGACAGCTTTAAAGCAATTTGTTCAAGGTCAAACCAAAATGTTACTAGACTATACGTTTTCAGGAAGTATTGAGTGAGCTACATTAGAAGCATTCTTCACATTTTTGAGAATTTTGAAATGATCTTGATCTTTGATGAAATTTAATTATTTCTTCTGAGAAAATTTGTATTAAAAATCATGAATTTTGTCTTTTTTTTTTGGGTCTAGATTTAATTGCTTTGCTTTCAGACAGGTATACTTTTCATGGTTTCAGATACTAAACTGTAACTGGGACAGAATGAGCTACATTAAGAGAGTTGGGGCGAGCGGACGGACGGGTTCGTTACTCGCGGACTCAGTCAGAGCGAACAGGTAACGGACGGCCATGAGAGCGAACTGCGAACCTCAAAACAGTTCGTTTTTTTGGGTCCGCTCCACAATTTGACTCTCTCAGCGAGCGGACTGCGGACCTCAAGCCTCAAGCCAGTTCGTTTTTTGGGTCCGCTCCACAATTTTATCCACTGAGAGGCGGGCGAACGGACGAACTCTAGCAGACGAGATACTCGACGCGAGATTAGACCCGTCGTCTATTGTTTGTTAATTAGGCCTGATGTTTCAAACCACTAGCGGTGCCACAGGGAGTGAGAGAGGCTGGTGACGTAGTACTATGTGTGTAACCTTTCACCTCCTGCGTGGGGCACACTGTGTACGTTCCAATTATCGGAAAGGCCGGGGGGGGGGGGTCCGCCATGAATGCCTAGCTACAATGTGGGGCAGGAGGGTGATTTTTTTTTTTTTTTGGGGGGGGGGGGGGGGATTGTAAGAAGTAGGCAATGAAAGGAGTCGTTCCCGTCCGTCCGTCCGCCCGCCCGCTCGAATGCATGGAGTCTCTCTGTCCGCCCGTCCGCTCGCTCGCTAAGCGAACTGTTGTCTCTGCCCGATGTGTAGCGAGTAGCGAGTAACGAACTACTCTTCACAAACGGACAGTTCGTTACCCGTCCGCTCGTTTGCGGGTAGTGCCAGCGGGTAGTTCGTTACTCGCGGATGCTAATTTTGCAAGCCCGACCCAACCCTACATTAAGAGCATACTATCATTTTAGTTTTTGAACAGAATGGAATTTCTTTGACCTTGACATATGACCGTTTTTATAATCTCTTGACTAAAAATTGCACTAAGAAGCATCGAAAGCCCCTTTTTGGTGGATAAATATCTACACAAATTATTCTTGTGTTTCTCAAATCATAAACTATTACTGTATTGGTACTCTTGGAACATGAACCTAGTTTAGTTTTGTTTAAAAAAATATGGGAGTCACTATCACCATTTTGTGCCTCTTCACACATCAAAAGAATGTAACCAAAAACAGTGAAAAACAGAAGTTTAATACTTGTCTCAATATAATGGAAAAGCTCCCCTCTAAAAAGTTAATCACTCAAAAACCAATGTGTTCACTCACTTGTTTTCGAAAGACACCAAGGCTTCATCCTCGAAGAAACATTTTATATATCCCTGAGGAAGGAAAGAGTGAGTAAAGGTAAAAATTCAGGCAATGCAAACTGTCAGTAAGATGAAGACCTTAGTCTCCCATCACTAAAGAGTCAAGAAGCAAAAGGAGAGTTTGTCTACGCAGTAGGCATACCTGATACGCCCCAACAATTTGCTGCACATATGCGCTATAGGCATACCATCTAGGCACAAAAATTGTTTGTGATACAACTACAACTAAAAAAGAGTGCTGTCTTTTTTCAGTCAATAACAAATCGCCACGCTGAGATCATATCTCCACAAAATTGCGCCAGCGGACAACCCAGATCCGTCCTGTCGAGCCTGCAAGGAGGAGGACGAAACTATGGACCATGTGTTCCTGAGATGTCCCGCCAACTATCGTGCTAGAACCCGTCTGCTGGGACATTTCAGTAACCCACTTTAAGCACTTTTCAAGGACCCCCGGGCGAGTGTTGAGTTCCTGTGTGCTGTCGGCATCGCTGACCATTTATGAAGCCACAGCGCCAGGAGAGAGAGAGAGAGAGAGATATGCTTGAAAAGATCATGCTTATATGTCCCAATGGTCCTGAGATCAAAGAATTCAACCCAGAACCCTGCATTGCCAAGTGGCAAGAGATGTGTCTCACAAATAGACGCTCTGATAATATAGAGCACTATTCCCTGAAATCATCTTCTCTGGTGATACTTTTTAAAATCACTTGTGTTTTCCCATAAGGGACAAATAGTAAGCCAGTCTTTTTCTATATTGTGTGTCAACATATTTTCAATATTCTGATCATCTAGTGATTTACTTACTTTTCATTCATGATTTTACAAATTTTCCGATAACTCTATATACTTTTGTTGAGAGCAAGAATAAATTGTATTGTAATTATAAACGTTGTGATGCACGATCCAGTATTACCAACTTTAATCAACAAAATGATCACCAACTTTATTCAACAAAATGATCACCTATAATTTTTGCCTTGGTGCCCTAGAAAATTGCCTCGGTGCCCTCTGATTTTTAGGCCCCACCGAGGCAATTTTTGCCTGCCCTCCTGAACACCTAATTCAAGCCCTGGTATTCATAAATTTGTGTCATCATTGTTATGAACCAACTTTTTGCTATTTTCGTCATTCAAGTCAGAATAAAATTAAACCAAGACCACATTGCATTTATATATATAAACAGCTTTGGCAGTTACTGAGCCTGAAAGAGCAATCATTCATTAAGCTATATATAATATTTAAAGATTTATTACATAAAGTTGATTTTGGACCTCATTTGTCACACCCAGGTATCCCACCTTTTGGAAATGCTCTCATAGATTCTAGATCTAGACTAGACCCAGGGTACTACTTAAGAATGAAGGTCCCGTTTGCAGGGTTGGGTTGATTTAAATCAGTTGATTTTTTTAATTTAAATCAACTTGATTTTTTGAATAAAAATCAGTGATTTAAATCAGTTTTTTGTTTTTTTTTAATTCAGTTTTTACTCAACATTCAGAATTCCTTTCCTTGGTTTCATAAAACAGATATACGGTTTAGCAGACGAATATAATCATGCTTAAAAGTCTGCTTTCCTCCCTTTCACAGTAAAATAATACAGTATTCAATTTACTTTTTTTTCCATAATTGAAATCAGAGCTGGGTTGATTTAAATCAGTTGATTTTTTTTATTTTAATCAATTTGATTTTTTAAATAAAAATCGATTTTTTAAAATAAAAAATGTATTCAGTTTTTACATATTTAAAAATTCAGAATTCCTTTCCTTGGTTTTATAAAACAAAGGTTTAGTGTTTAGTAGACTAATATAATCATGCTTAAAAGTCTGCTTTCCCCCCTGTCACTGTAAAATAATACAGCATTCAAATTACTTTTTGTCATTGAAATTAGCATTCTCTTTTCAGACAAACAGCGCGCGCGCGCACACACACACACACACACACACACACACACACACACACACACACACACACACACTTATGGTCAAATTCAGGGGCCCCCTGAACCATCACCACCCCCCCCCCCCCCCTGCTTGTTAAAAATAAGTAAAGTTTTACCGCTCACGGCGCACCGGCGGCGGAATTTTAGTTGCCGCTGGGGGTTCCCTGCCTGGCGCCTTATCACGTCGGGGTCACGGGGGGCAGCTCCCTATCGCCGCTCTGTCTGGGCCGACTTAATTTTTGGTACTTTTCAACGTACAATTTAAGGTGTATCCTTGTATTTATGGTAATTCTCATTTAGTGCACCCAAAGCACGCATTTCTGCTCTTGAGACTCAAAAAAGAACGGACGTTGTAACCTGTCTGGTTATTTCGTTAGACGCGCTGGAGTCGGCAATGCTAAATTAATTGTAATTTTTGGGGGGACTAGCGTGAATGAAAAAAAAATCATTGTAAAAAAAAGGCCTCGTCAAAATCGGTCGAACTTTTGGAACACGAACGACATAGCATTGGTGCAGATACTCAGAAAAGATGGTATCTGCGCATATAATTGAAGGCTGTAAATTTTGCAATTTTATCCATCGGGCACACAATTCGCTATGAAGTAATTCCTCCAAATACAACTTTATGTGTCTAATATAATCATGAATATTCGCATATTTTCTCGAAAGGTTATAAAAGTTACAATGAAGTTTCTCTATGGAAAGTACAAATCGATTTGTATGAGGAGATGTATGAGGAGTATTTTAAGAATTAAGTGGCAGGAAAGAATAAGAAATGAAGAGCTGTGGAAAAGGACAGGACAAAAGGATATAGAAGTAGAAATAGGACTAAGAAAGTGGCGATGGATGGGACACACCTTAAGAAAGCCCAGCGGAAACATCACAAGACAGTCACTGCAGTGGAACCCACAGGGAGCACGAGGCAGGGGCTAGATGCGTGGAAAGGGACATGAGAGAAATGAAGCTCACTTGGAACGAGCTTGGAAGGATGGCTCAGGACAGAGATAAATGGAAGGAGCTTGTATGTGGCCTATACCCTGCCAGGGGTGAAAGGCATTGATGATGATGATGACTCTATTATTATTTTTAAAAGGCCGGCACTATTTCTCCGAACGTTCGGGAAAATAAAGCTAGGCACTATTTCTCCGAACGTTCGGGAAAATAAAGCTGGGCACTATTTCTCCGAACACTCTGAAATCACATCCTTTCCCCCAAATTTCGGATATTATATAGAGTATAGACCTACCAAAGATTGTTCGTATACAATATGGTTCAATCGGTCCAAAAATGTCCGCAGTAAATATTTATATAAAGAAATACTACAGTTCCAAACAGTTTTTCGCTACAGATATGACGTGCTGCCTTTGAAGGGTGCTGCTCTTAAACTTAATGTGTTGTGTTCACTCGTGTGCTGTCTAGATCTAGATCTACGGAGGGTTATTGATAACGACACATAGAACTAGCTTCAGCGTTTGTCGCTGCCGCGACCAATCAATCGTGGCTCGATTTTTTGGTCGGGGAATAAAAGTCAAATTTAAAAAAAAAAAGAAAGAAACCGAACCTCTTTACTTTTGATAGAAAGTTACCTTAGCTTCACTTAGTCTCTTTCTAACTTGTTGTCACCACGTTGATTTGAAATATACGTTAGTTACTTTTATTTTTCCCTCTTTGACTCTTTGTGGTGTTTTATTTTGTTAGTGTGTAACTTTTTTTCTTGTTATATAATTATTCTGATGTGTTGTTTTTCTATCAATTTTTTTTTTGTTGGGGAAAAGGGGGGGGGGGGGGGGCGTTGCATAGTGTAACGTCATTTAATTTGATGTTCCTAGTACCTACCTTCATTAGATTCTATATATATATATATATATATATGTATATATAGATTTAAATGTTTTATGTTAGAGCGTACGTTCCACCAAAACCGATTACATGTACTGACACTGGCAGGCCCCTTAATGTGTGTGATTCCATAATTTACATGTAATATCCTGTACTTTAAAAAAAAAAATTTACGCACTTTTATGGGTTCTAGGTTGACACACACCCTTATCTGTTAATTTTTGTGGTTGTTTATGGGCTGTTCGACTAATTTTGATTTAATTTTGTTGTGAAACCTTTCTTTTTCACGTTTTTACACTCATCTAAAAATCTCTAGACTAGCTCTTGAAAATTGAAATAGATATAGACCCAAAAATTTGCTCCTGTGTGTGTGTGTGTGTGCGTGTGTGTGTGTGTGTTTTTGTGTGTGTGTGTGTGTGTGTCTATGCATGTGCGTGTGTGAGTGTGTCTGTGTGTGGTAGTAAGTGTGTAAGTGGAGAGTGAGGAGTGAGTGTATGTGTGTTTTTCGGGCTTTATTTCAGCCTTTATTCAGTAACAGTTCAAAGTATACAAAGATAAAAATTCAAAGTATACAAAGATAAAAAACAGTATACATTCCCTCCAGTGCTCATGAGTCGTTCCTCTCTTTCAGTTTCACTCATTCATTCAATTCCCGTGTTCTCTCCCGCGGCTCATCCCCGTTCTCATGACTTTCACACCCCACCCCCTCCCTCCAGGCACACACAAAGAAAATCTCACTCATTCCCTTGCTCCTTGCGAACCATGGACAATAATATAGGTAAAACACTGCCTTAGCAACATTCCTTTCTTTCGTGAGCTGTGGACCGGGCCAGGGGGGTCGGTGTCATCGTCTTGTAGTTGCTGTCGCCTGTGGATACACTCGTTAATTCTTCCTTTCACCCGCTCTGTCACTCACAGTGTGAGTCACACTGTCTCTCCATCCACAACTCAGCTCGTCATACGTTCAAAAGTTGCCCACTGATATATGTTTAGTTAGTGTGTGTATAAGTTTGTGTGTGTACATGTGCAGGATGGTGGTGGGTGTGTGGTGGGTGTTACCGAAGGTTGTATGTAGGCGGGCTTGCCATGTGGTGTTCTTTCCCAGATCAGAGCCAGAGGCAGAATGAAAGTTGGCGCCGAACTCTCGCAATAAATAGGCAAAAAATCACGAGACCGGAAGCCGGAAACCGTTCGGAGAAATAAAGATCGGCACTATTTCTCCGAACGTTCGGAGAAATAGTCACTTCATTTAAATAATGCACAAATTCTTTATTCTTTGTTATAACGATTGGCTCTATATCTTATGTGTGCCCGAAGGATGAGAAACTACGGATTTTATGTTACAATCCGGGCACCCCCCCCCCCCCCCCCCCTTTGGGCAAAAACGGCGAAACTGAACTGCTTTATTCTCTTTCATCCTTGAGAGGGCCTCATATGCAAATAACTCTCCAGCCTTCAGAGTTTACCAAAACGTAGAATCTAGGCCACAGGCTCCTTCATCCACAACCAATGTTAACTCTTCCGGGGAAAGAGCTTCACGCTGTTTTGCTCAGTTGATGAAGAAAAGGCTGTCTTAAGGACTATTTTTAGCAAAATATCGCCGTAACTGTTGTTTCAACGAAAGTAAGGGAGGTTGCTTTAGGTTTGTGTGCCACTCTTTTGGGGCTAGATTCTAGAATCTAGATTCTTGATTTAAAAACAAAGTTTTAAACGATCTTTTTGTACTACTACTACAGTGCCCGACAGCTAAAAAAAAAGGCCGGCACTATTTCTCCGAACGTTCGGGAAAATAAAGCTGGGCACTATTTCTCCGAACACTCTGAAATCACACCCTTTCCCGCATATTTCGGATAATAAAAATAAAATATAGATCTATAATTATATTATAGGCCTACCAAAGATTGTTCGTATACAATATGGTTCAATCGGTCCAAAAAATGTCCGTATTTATATGAAGAAATGCTACAGTTCCAAACAGTTTTTCGCTACAGATATGACGTGTGGCCTATGAAGGGTGCTGCTCTTAAACTTAATGTGTTGCGTTCACTCGTGAGCTGTCTAGATCTAGATCTATGGAGGGTTATTGATAACGACACATAGAGCTAGCATCTGCGTTTGTCGAGGCCGCGACCAATCAATCGTGGCTCGATTTTTTGGTCCCCGAAAAAGTCAAAAAAAAAGAAAAGAAAATGAAACTCTTTACTTTTGAAAGAAAGTTCACTTAGCTTCACTTCGTCTCTTTCTCACTTGTTGTCACCACGTTGATTTGTTGAGAATACGTTACAGTTACATACGATTTGTATTGCTGTTCCTCTTTTATTTTTCGTTCATTTTTCCCTCTTTGTGGTGTTATATTTTGTTGGTGTGTATTTTTTTTTCTTGTTATTGTTCTGATGTGTTGTTTTTCTATTAATTTTTTTTTGTTGGGGAAAAGGGGGGGGGGGGGGGGGTTGTATAGTGTAACGTCATTTAATTTGATGTTCCTACAAAAGGTATTGTGTAACGTCATTTAATTTGATGTTCCTACCTTCATTAGATTCTAATTATATATACCTGTATAGATTTAAATGTGCTATGTGTTAGAGCGTTCCACCAAAACCAATTACATGTACTGACACTGGCAGGCCCCCTGTGTGTGGTTCCATAATTTCCATGCAATATCCTGTACTTTTTTTAACAAATTACGCACATTTAGGGTTAAAACGGTCAATCTTCTTCGGACAGGTGGACACACGCCCTTATTTGTTAATTGTTGTGGTTGTTTCTGGGCTGTTCTAGTTTTGATTTCATTCTGTTGTGAAACCTTTCTTTTTCACGTTTTTACACTCATCTAAAAATCTCTAGACTAGATCTAGATCTAGATCTAGCTCTTGAAAATTGAAATAGATCTAAACCCAAAAATTTGCTCCGTTTTTTTTTTTAATGGACGATAACCGTCCACTCAATAGAAAAGAGGGTCAGATTTCTCCGTCTCTCGGGTGCCTCAGGTAGTACCCGCCTCGCTAAACCAGTGGGCACACGGCCGGAGGAGAAGCTGAGAACAGATACCACCTTTGATTTGCTCCTTCCCAGACCTCGCAGAATGACGGAATGAAAGTTGGCGCCGAACTCTCGCAAATAGGCAAACAATCACGACCAGAGCGGAAGCCGGAAACCGTTCGGAGAAATAAAGATCGGCACTATTTCTCCGAACGTTCGGAGAAATAGTCACTTCGAAAAAAAAACGTGCTGCCCGAGGCCGAACCGGTACGATTACTCTAGATCTAGATCTAGAATCTAGATCTCTAGACTCTAGATCTAGAATCTAGATCTAGCCAGATCGAAATCTAGATCTAGATATCTAGAAATATAACTAAGTTATTTTGGAATAAAAGCAAAGAAAATCATAAACTGTGAAAACCAGTACGATGAAACCAGGCGATCTTCAAAACTTAGATTTTGAGACTTAGAATCTAGATCTAGATCTAGATCATCTAGATCTAGATCTATTCTTGATCTAGGGGAGGACTTCCATAACGAGCGACCACCCCATCAAACACAATAAAGAAGAGGCCTAGATCTACCCCTAACCCTAACCCTACCCTTAACCCTAACCCTACCCCAAGCCCTCAATTCAGCTCTGTCTCATAGTGGTCGCATAGTAAAGGGGAACGGAATTTGCTCTTGAAAACTTATTGAAATAAAAGCAGCATCGGATCAAAGTAACGGTTGCATATCCCATGGTTATGAAAGTCTGCTAATTTCTTAATTCCACTTACGCTAATATAACTAGAACAACACATTGTCAACACACAAATTACCTTATAAAAGGTACCATAGCCGTCGTTTCCACTGATTTCAACCGAAAGATCCTCCATTTTGGGTAAGAATGGAAGAATGCTGGGAAATTCTTAACGCGTTGTGATCAGTGAGCTCTGTGATTCGCTCGTTAGGCTTTACTTCTCTTGGTGATCTATTTGGATATCGCTGCTTGATTGATTTCACATAGATATATCTTGGCCTAATAGGCCTATGTAATTATAAGGGGATTTAGGCTAGGACTGTTTTAATTAGATCTAGCCGATAGATCTAGATCTAACTGCAAAGGCGCTGTTGTAGTTTGCATTAAAAATGGTTCGATAACATGTAGATCTATAGAAATTCTATCTAAATAGATCTACTACGCACAGAACTAGCTACTAGATCTAGATCTAGATCTACTTCTTGTAAAGAAAGGTGTTTAATCATAATAAAATTATTTCAAATTCAAAGCTTACAGAGATCTTGCGGTTGAACTCTCTCTCTCTCTCTCTCTCTCTCTCTCTATATATATATATATATATATATATATATATATATATATATATATATATATATATATATATATCCGTGTGTTTAGAATGTGGAGTTGATTTTGATTTTGTGTGCCTGGGTATATCTATGTGTTTGTAGCCTAGGTTTTATTTTTAGCTTTAGTTAGAGTTTGAGAGTCGTAGGACTACTTAAAACACAATTGGGTAGAATGTGCGTGCGCGCACCCGCATTTGTGTGTGTGTGTGTGTGTGAGAGAGAGAGGGGGAGAGAGGGAGAGAGAGAGAGAGAGAGAGAGAGAGAGAGAGAGAGAGAGAGAGAGAGAGAGAGAGCGGTTCTAAATGTATTGCCTTACGTTTTTGATCACCCATAGTTCTGTTGTCAGAGGCGGCTCGTGGGGCTAAAAAGTGGACGTGCACAATAATTAAAGCTATCGCATGCTGAAGATAGTCAAGGGCATAATAAATGAGACGGTGTATTAGGATCTTTAATTTGGGTTGGTAAGGGAGGACCTCGTGCTTCTATTTTCATTCTGTTTACTTTGATTTCTAGTACTAAATTTGTTTTTTAGCTAAACATCAATTTAGTTCATCCTCTATTGGAACTGAACACTCAAGTAATAACTTTCACCCCTCCACTACAAAACCATTCAAAGACACAACTTGTAGAACGGCCACGTTAACTCCCCTCAGGTTAATGGTCACAGAGTCACTTAAAATAGTGGCAAGACAGACAATGAACCAATCAGTCAATCACAATTCACTTGAGCTCTCCGCTGGATTGCTCCGGGGCTCACATATCCCCAAGAGCGATTTATAGGTCAGGTTACACTATTGAATAATCCTATTATGTTTAGCTAAAGCGCGTGGACTTTGACATGACATAGTAGATGTTTTACGGCGCTACAGACACAGAAATGACAGTTATGGCGCAGGAAGGACACTGTTTTGATATAATATTTGGCTAGTGTTTGTTTC
Source organism: Aplysia californica (assembly GCF_000002075.1). NCBI lineage: Eukaryota > Metazoa > Mollusca > Gastropoda > Aplysiida > Aplysiidae > Aplysia > Aplysia californica. The sequence goes on along the minus strand of NW_004797491.1, from coordinate 798,642 downwards.
TGTTTAGCTCCAATTTAGGGAGCGGCAGGTTTAATTGGCGGGCTAAATCTGGAACTACACCAAAAGTGGGCATTGCCCTACCTATAGGAGAAGTTTGGTTTCATTGGTGTGCATGTATTATGTGTTTGGTTATAGAGAAAACTTAAAGTTTGGTTTCATTGATGTCCATGTATTATGTGTTTGGTTACAGAGAAAACACTTCTTGTCTTTTAAAGAAACTGCAAAGAAACTGAACAAAAACTCCAAAAACTTTACCTTTAATTTTCTCAAAACAACAATTTTTGGGATAGCCCCCTTGTGCTTAAAAGCGACCAATTTACAGGAAAAGCGTTGCGAACGACAGAGTAGCCCCAACTTCCCCTTTTTGAGGCGAGTCCCCTCTGAATTCAAGCCCCAAAAAGGTTGGTGACTGAATTTTAACGCCGCGCAAAAATCTCTCGTACCTTCAGTCATCAAAAAATCCCAGGTGTGTGTACTCACTTGCTCACTTACTTTACTTGTATTTTTATCCACCACATATATAATGTAATTATTTATATACCCTTTTGGATGTCGCAGGAAGAAAGAGACGTCTCTCTGCCACCAGCCAGAGAACTTGGGTCAGGGGGATGCTGTGAGTTGTTAATGTTTCCCTGACTCCATCTATCCAGGTCTTTCTCGGTCGCCCTCTAGCCTTGTTGCCGTCCAATTTTTTTTTATGTAGGCACGTTGTGCTGGGTGGTATGTAGGTAATAGCATGAGATGTCCGAACCATTTGATTAACTCGCTTGCACAATATACAAAAGGGCTTGGCCTCTTGTGTGTATCCACTTGCACACGATACCGGTACAATATTATAATGGCTTAATGCTCTATTAAACGGTGATATTCACCATACACTGTACTTACAACGACGTCGGTATATATTGTGAACCCAGTAACGGCGTTTGTTCAGTCTTCGTTTTCTCAACCAATATAAAACCATCGACTGATATATTTCTTCGTCCATCTTGCACAGACAGGGCTTGGCCATTGAGAAAATGTAATTGATCACACTGATTCAAAAGAGTGAAGGTGTCACCCCTTTATGGGGGACGTCGGGGGAGGGGAGAGGCCTTCACTCTGTCGCCGACTTTCCTATCCCCTTGCTCTCCCCAAAAGGGGAGTGGAGAGGCTTGGGGCCAGCTCCAGAAAGGTCACTCCACTTTGTCTGCACCTTCAGTCTACTTCCTACTAAAAATTGACCTGCAGACCGGCGCTTTAAAAAATAGGCCAGTCACGATATTATATAGACCGTTTTACCGAGGGCTAAACAAGCGAGAGGTATCCGGCTGACGGAGTCTGGGCTGCCAAAACAAAGACAATACCATCCCCTCCCATTTTCCCTCACCCTGGCCAGACACTGTCGAGTTCTATTATAATTAGTTACTATTTGACACAGTTCCCCACTTCACTTATAAGAACGTTTGATTAGGGTCGATCGGTCAGGGGACTCGGGTAGTGGAGCACACTGGAGCTGTTCACCCTTGGGTACTCGCGGCCTAGTAGTACTTGTATTGTGAAAGACGCGTCCCATGTGAGTAAGCCTTTGGTTTACCTCTCTGAAATCAAGATCTTCGTGCGTTATCGTAAAGGCACACCCTTCTCGGGGTTAACCTGGTTAAGCCTAGACCTCGCGGTCCAGGAACAGAACACAAAGGATCTAAAGGAGACAACCTTGATAAAAAAAATCCCGAAGCCTAAGGAGGTCGAGGGTGGAATCCAGGAGCACGACATTTCGACAGCACCTCCAAGTATCCATGGAGGATATGGACCCAAGCTTATGGAATCATCTTGGAGCCTAGAAGCTGAATGGCTGAGGGGAGTACAGTCACGAGCGAAGACGGTCTGGCGTGCGAGCGGGGTGGCACCAGGCGGACGGACCTTCTGGCTCCCAGCCCCATGTCTAGTATGAATGAGGCTCTGCTGGATGTACAGAATACTTCCTCAGTATTTTGCAAACCCACAATGAAGGATCTAATTTATAAACAGGGTTCTCGCAGGAGCTACGGTTTTCGTGCACCTTGCTCGAGCTCCTCTTTAGGAATAAAGCCAAAAAAGGAAACGTGGGAAAAGGGGTGGGAGGGGAGAAAGAGAAGGGCGGGATCTAGAAAGACACATTTAAAGAATCAGCGGCTGGGAAAGAGTAAACCTCATAGGATACTCTACTGGAATTGGCGTAGTCTGCAGCAGAGAGGGCTCGTGACTGAGAACCTATGTCCTATGTTACGGAGCAGACATCATATGCCTCCAAGAAACCAGACTAGGAGACAGGAACTTCAATGTTGCCGACTTTGCAACGACTCTTTACAACAGTGAAGGGCATTCACAGGTCACCCTGCTACGATCAGCAATCAGACATAAGGATTGGAATCGATGGGCGTCAGAAAACCTACACCTGCTTGCAGTGGAACTCACTGACCAGCCTGTAAGAAACGTTGTCAACGTCTACGCCTGCAAGGGAACAGTCGCTGGGGAAGAATGGGCCAAACTTTGCGAGATAGAGGAAACGCTTTCCGGAAAAACAATTATATTTTATGGCGACTTCAACGCGCGAGGGAGCGATTGGGGAAAAACAGTGGTAAACCCCCAAGGGACGAAACTGGAAATGTCAATGGCAGTGGCCTCTGCATAGAAAATGGAAGCTTCAGGATGGAGTCTCCTCTAGTGTGTACTGTTTGCGACGCCCACATCATTGTCTTTTTTGGAGCCATCTGTGAGGGCATTTTTCTTTAAGTTTTTTTTTTTGTATTCTGCTTTAAATGTTTTGGAGTTGGTGCAAGCTTTGTCGTCTGTGGTCAGCTGTAAGTCGTCTACTTTTTGCCTTGGTGAGGGGCCAAGGAGGGAGGTCGGGGAAAAGAAATTGTTGGATGCCTTGTTTGGGAAAGTGTAAATTTTTAAGGTCCTCAGGGATTCTGAGACCGAAGGGTTTGATGAGGTTTTCGTTGTTTTGGAATTTGTTTATAGTTTCTTGGTTTGTTTTAAAAATGCAGTCGTGTGCTGGGTTCTGTGGTGTTGAGCTCTGTTTAATTGCGTATTGTAGTGAGAGTTGTGTGCGTCTGAGTATGAGTGATGGTATGTTTGCCTCAGCCTGGAGGCTCTCCACCGGAGAAGTACAGAAAGCCCCCAGAGCGAGGCGGAGTCCTTGGCTTTGCACTGGGTCTTGCATTTGTAGGATGTGCGGTTTTGCCGATCCGTAGACTTGACAGCCGTAGTAAAGCCTAGATCGGACAAGGGAGATGTACAAGTGTTTTGAGTCCCTGCCAGACTCCGGATGTGATAGAATTTTCTAAGCGTTTAACGCTTTCTGACACCTCGCACGGAGGTCTTTTATGTGTGGTATGAATGTGAGTTTTTTGTCGAATATAACGCCGAGGAAACGAGCCTGGTCCTGGACGGGAATCCTTTCCCTGTATAGTGTCAAATCCGGCGGCAGTACACGTCTGCCTGATCGACAGAAGTGTACTGCGAGGAAAACTTGAAACCATTATTGTTTGCCCACTTTTTGAGTTTGTGCGTTGCAGCTGCCTTTCCATAGATCTTAGGTGAGGATTTTTCGAACAGCAGTATATTAAAAAAGTCGCCAACGTATAACGAACTGTGTATGCTATTTTGGAGGGTTTTTACGATGGAATCTATTTTGATTTCAAATCATCATCATCATCATTGCCTTTCTCACCCTGCACCAGGGTATAGACCACGGACAAACGCCTTCCACCTTTCTCTATCCTGGGCTAGCCGCTTGATGACATTCCAGGTCTTCCCATTTTTCTGTACATCGATTTCTGTGATTCTTTTCCAGGTTCCACGCGGTCTTCCCCTTGATCTCTTACACTGTGGGTTCCAATCCAAAACTTTCTTTGTTATGCAGCTGCCTGACTTCCTGAGAGTATGTCCAATCCATCGCCACCGCCTTCTTCCTACCTCATCTCTGACTGGTATCTGTCTTGTCTTCCTTAACACTTCCATATTGGGGACCCTGTCTGTCCATCTGATCCTCAGTAACGTTCTTAGACACCTGTTCAAGAAAACCTGGATCCTCTTTATGCAATTCTGTGATGCGTTCGATGTCTCACATCCATACAACAGGACCGACTTCACATTTGAATTCAAAATCCTCAGCCAAGTTCGAAGTGAGATATCTCTGGTCTTCCAAATCCTATCCGAAGATATGAACGCAGCCTGTTTTTTTTCCTATGCGGGACTTTATTTCAGCACGTGTTCCTCCCTCTCTGTCAATTATACTCCCAAGATAGCAGAAGGATTCAACGTTTTCTAGTGCCTTTCCTTCAATTGTGACCTGCTCCTTTCGTTGTGCATCTGTCCTTGGGACATTTGACTTTCCGGGGTGGATCCTCAATCCAACAGACTCCGACAGGCTGTTTAATACTGAAGCTTTTGCTTGCATCTGTTCCTTGGTGTGCCACAGAAGCGCTAAGTCGTCTTCAAAATCCAGATCGTCAAGGTGTGTCCATGGTGTCCACTGTATACCATTTCTGTGTCCTCTGGTGGTTTCCTTCAACCACCAGTCGACTCCCAATATGAAGAGGATCGGTGATAGTAAGCATCCCTGTCTTACACCAGTCTTGATGTCAAAGCTGTCAATGAGCTGGACATCATGTACAACCCTGCAACTTGTCCTTTCGTACATGCTCTTGATGAGGTTCACCAACTTCTGTGGGATTCCATAGTGTCTCATTATCTATTAAGTCCCATTGTGTTGCTAGGTCTACACTGTCAAAGGTCTGCTCATAGTCAATTGATTTCAAATAGGAGAGGAGAAAACATGCTCCACTGGGGGACACCGGACACCTTCCTCCTGTTTGGTGGGGGTCTGAAAGGGAGGATCCGACACGAACCTGGAAAGAACGGTTCTTCAGGAAATTGCCAATAAAGTAAGGCAAGGAGGTGACCGCGTATACCGAGCGCTTGCAGGTATCTGAGAATGCCGTACTTCCAGATTGTGTCGAAGGCTTTTTCTAGGTCGAAAAAAAATGGCGATCATGTGGCCTCCTTCGGCAAACGTCTCGCGTATAAAGGTCTCCAGTCGGACCAGGTGATCCAGAGTGGATCGAGTTTTCCTGAATCCGCACTGGAGACCGATCAGCGAGCCCGTTATCCCCAGAAACCACATGAGTCGCCTGTGGATCATCTTTTCTATAAGTTTGCACAGACAGCTCGTTAGCGGTATTAGTCTGTAATTGGATGGGTGTGTGTGGTCTTTGTTTGGTTTTGGGTATTGGAATGACCGTGGCGAGACGCCAAGACTCCGGAAAGGAGTGCGACCGCCACATGTTATTGTATATGCCTAGTAGGAGTGTAAGTGTTTCAGTGGGTAAATGTCTAATGATCTGGTTGTGGATATGTCATCCAGTCCCGGGGTTGTATTGCCCAGGTCCGAGATGCACGATGTTAGTTCGTCTAATGTGAAGTCTGCGTTGTTGGTTTCAGTGTTATTTGAGTGGAAGTTTAGGTGTTGTTGTTCTCTGTTAGTTTTGATTTTTTGGAAGGTGGCGTTGTAGTTTGCTTGGGATGATTTTTTGGCGAGAGATGTAGCTATTGTGTTTGCAATGTCTACCTGTGTTTCTGCTGTGGTTCCATCCGGCGTCTGGATGTGCCGGATGGTGTCTGTGCGTCCACCCAAACTTTTTGTTAGCGATTTTGAAAACTTGGTTGAGTGGTGTCTGGCTGTTGATTTTGGAGAAATATTTTTTTAATGATTGTCTTTTGCTCTTTCTGAGGCATCTAAGTGCCTCAGCCCGAGCCTTTAGATAATTAATCTTGTTTTCTGAGGTGGTGTTGTCGTCGGCTTTTCGATATGCTGCCTTCTTTTTCTTTACTGCATCATCACAGTCCCCAGAGAACCAGATCTTGTTCTTTCGGGTTTTTGTTTTTGGTGTGGCATATTTCTAAAAGCTTTTCGAGGAATTTTTTGTAGTTGAAGTCGAAAGTGGGATTCAGAATGTGGGAACATTCAGTGGTGAACCTGTCCCAGTGTGCTCTTTTGAAGTTGAAGCATTCTGGAAATTTTTAAAATCCCCGCTCTTTCCTACTCTTTGTCTCTATTAAAAGTTATCGGCAATAACATCGGAGCCCAACCGGTTATAGCAGGGACAAAGGCTCGTTAACAATGTGTGGAGAGAGAGAGAGAGAGAGAGAGAGAGAG
>NW_004797491.1:786962-789283 GCF_000002075.1 Aplysia californica | reverse complement strand
TCCCTTGGTGGTCTAAAATCGATAAGAGTAGGCTTCGGCCGCCACCCGGCAAAATTCAAAATTTCCTACCAACGAAAAAGTATTAGGTGCGTCAAGCGCGTTCATATGACCTTATGCAGTTGCGAGCGCCGTAAAACCCTATACTAAACAAACAACAAACAAACAAGTCAGCCTTCGCCCCTGTTTGCCATTCAGTGTCAACACTGACATGTCTACTTTCATAGGCCGGTCCCAGAGAGTGGCTCTGTGGGTCTGACCTGTAGCTCGCCTAGCGCACGCCGTCTGCGTGTCAGCACAGCCACACTGTGTGTTGACGTGTGTAGGTGTGCAACCCAAACACTTTGAGGACTCACAGTTCGCCACTGCGAAAATAAAATCAGCTGAAGCGTGACAATACAGCAATACCAACGCGTTTCAACGTGCCCAATCCTCCACCTACTATAGAAGGAAATAGACCACCCCCAAGAAAAAGAACTATTGTGCTTACAAAATGTTCGAGCTCATCAACAACATGGGAGGAAATTTCTCAACCTCAAATACCAGTTTCAGAGGTAAAGAAAAATATTTTCAAGAAAAACTTTGTACATTTGGAAATTAGATCTAGATCTAGTTTTTAAAAAAGTATTTATACTTAGATTTAAACAAAAATATTAATATCACCCAACCACTAGAGTCTACATTATTATGTTTGTTAACAATTAACAGCCTACAATTTTAAAAAGATGCTGAATTTCATTTAGTAAATTAAAATGTGATAGAAAGAATGTTACTGTAAGGGCTAAAGAGGGCAAGCTGTTAAATCAGTACAGCCGGTATGCTGTAGGAGAAGCATGATTCAATGAAAGCGCATGGCTTTTGTCTGTGGCCCTCCATTTCTTTCCTTTCATTTGTGTCATGTCTAGCTGTTTGCTGAAAAAAATCATGAGACTTGGGAGGTAGATGTTTGGCTGCCAATGTTTTGATCAGTTCTATTTCTTTCTTTAAATGTAGATTTGGTGCAGCTTTTCCTGGGCTTGCTTTTAGTTGTTTTTTTAATTCTTTTCTTCTGTGACACAATTTTCTTCTTCAACTGTCTTATTGTTTCATGCACTATCTCCACAGGCCACAGATCTAGTGGGCTGGGTAGCCTAATAGAAATAGAATAATTGTACTTGATACAACACTGTGGGCTACTTACATCATGGCAAATACATAAAAGTATGCAATAAAAAAGCCACAAAAGCTACAGACAAGTATATTTCAAGGCACAAATTCATGTTCTTTGTCAGATACAATAAAATCATTTGATCAACATAATATGGCCAGCATACATACATTCAGTCCCACAGCATAAATTAGGTTCTAAGTGGTAGATTAAGATAAAGAGGATTTGTAGAATTTTTTTCCATATGTTTTTCTTTAATTTATTATTATTATTATTATTATTATTATTATTATTATTATTATTATTATTATTATTATTATTATTATTATTATTATTATTATTATTAGGCAATTGGTTTAAAAAAATTGTTGTTCATGTTTAATTTCTTACTAATAATTGATAAATTTACATAATAAAGGAAGGAGTATTCCAGAATTTAACATAGTAGTAGGCCTACTGCTGAAACTGTACCTCCAACAATTTAACGGTGAGTAAACAAGATTCTTCATTTGAGCCTTCGCCCACACTAGATATAATAATATAGTAAAAGTATTATAGTTTGTCGAACTGTACGCTATTTGGCTCTTGGGCGCAGTATTAGCCTAGATCTGCTCTAAATCTAGTCTAGATTCTAATTCTAGATCTAGATCTATTATTCATTATAAAAAATAATGTAATTCTGTCTATCATATCTATCTATCCAGATTATCTATCAATCTATCTACCTATCTATCTATATCGCTCTCTCGCAGAGCTAAATTATAGTACTAGTGCGTGCAACATAACTGTCGAAGTTGATCAGCAGTACGGTATCCAATGTAAACTATCGCCAGCCCAGCGAGTTATACGCGCAGCTGGCAAAGTGGGAGGGGTCTGCGCTTGTCACATGACGTAAAGTACGGTAAAGAAGAGTTGTCTCGTCTTGTCTTATTCCGTCTTGGGTGTAACCACTGATCACAGAATTCTACACTTAAGTGTAGAATTCTGTCCCACTGACCTATAGTTTTAGGTCAGTGGGTGTAACTGTCGGGTCTGCGTTGCTATATATTTAGGTACTGTGCACAGAATTCTACACTTAGAAGTGTAGAATTCTGTGGTACTGTGTAATCAAAGACCAATTAGGCCTATACCAAGACGGGACAACTCTCCTTTACGTCATGTGCCATGTGCAGCCCCC
>NW_004797491.1:780509-785031 GCF_000002075.1 Aplysia californica | reverse complement strand
ACAAAAAATGCTGCCAAATCATCCAAGTAGCTTGCTTCAGCCATTGTTGACGTTTTTGACCTAGATCTAGCTACAACAGTCCAAGGACGGATAAAAAACTGTACGTCTAAACGGAATTTCTCTCGTCGACAAACTTTCAGTTTACCGATGACACAGACCGAGCGTCCGTCGGTTAAACTGTCAGTTTGTCGATCAGCGAACTGTACGTCTAAATGTGGCTTTTAAGGCTGTAGCCTAGGGCCCCGCGCTTGCAAACACAACGTTTAAAAATAAAAATGTTTTTCAACAACAAAAATTGTCCTCTTGTTGAATTGTTGTTGTTTGTTGTTTGTATTGCTGTTGTTTTTACAGTTGTTTTTATTGTTGATGTAGATGAGAAGGATGTTGATGCTACGGTAACCGCTGTTGCTCTTGTTGTGGGTGCCTCTGATGAGTTTTTCGAAGTTGCCTTTTGACTACGTCTAGGCGCTAGGTCGAAAACTACTACATTCTAGGCCTACATTACGTCGAAATCATGGCCACTTGCAGTTACTTCCTGTCCTAGCTAAAAGTTATATATATATCGGTTTCTTGAATTCGATCGAGTTTGTTGCTCAACTCTGCAACTTTATTTTCTTCAAGAACGAGCAGCAAGATCTTCAATGAACGGTACGTACTACTACTAGATCTAGATCTAGATCTAGAATAATTGCATTTATAGAGTCTCTTTGTGTTTTATGATTTAACTACATATGGAAATGAATCTAGACAGGTCGTTTACTAGTGCGGTCAAAGAAGGGTCAAAGGCATGCTGACGTGTTGACAAGCAAAGGGGACGATTTAGGCTCTTCTAACACTGAGGGGCCCGAGAACATGTCTTACTATTTGTTACTCTATGCAGAGCAATGCCGCTGCAGGCCGAGTAGGCTGGTAATATTTTGGCCGGATATGCCCTAACCTTGAACTACAAATGTAATTGCTTTAAAGCTCGTTTTAAGTTTTTTAAACTGGAAATACATTACCCTTCTCACAAGCAAAAATCGAGGAAATTGTAATGGGGCAAAATATGTTTTTTTTAGCAGAATAAAGACAATGATTCAATTGCGCGGTCAAAATCGAATAATCGATTGAATCGGAAATAATCGAGTAAATTCGTTTCAGAAGATGGAAAGGGGATGGGAGGGCTTTGCTCCCCTGATTACAGTTATTTGAGGGTTACGGCAGGGTTAGTTGTCCGAGAGCAGTGTTTTCTTGAAAACTTGATTTGCGACGCGTTTTATGGCCATACGAATTTATTCGATTATTTCCGAATTTATTCGGTTATTCGATAGAGACAGAGAAAGAAAGAGAGAGGGAGAGCGTGAGGGGGGCAATGCTTGTAATGTCCTCCCTCCCCTCTCTCTCTCTCTCTCTCTCTCTCTCTCTCTCTCTCTCTCTCTCACACACACACACACACACACACACACACACACACACACACACACACACACACACATACACACACACATACACGCACACACACTAACATTCTTATTTTCCATGTGGCCATTGGCCGAAATGACGTTAGATCCAAATTAATAGTATAAAACAGGTGTTCTCATAATATCGAAATTTACACTGAAATATCAGAGAGAGACAGAGAGAGAATACACGTGTTTGGGCAAAAAGAAGTTCACGAACATACTTGTAGAAATTGATTCCAATTCGTACAACGGCAATGATGTCTTTGACTTTGACGTCTTTTCTCGGGATCCTCCTGAATTCGTCTCGCTTTGGTGTAGTTACGGCAATGATGCCCATGCCGTGGAAGATGTTGTGACCACTTATTGTTGCTGTGTTGTGGTCAGCATTGTCTGCCACAAACTGGACATTGTCACCCTGAGTGGCGGGAGGTCAGTGCCTTGTTCCACAGCTGCGTTCATCTCAAACTTACGCACCTCCCTGTATGACGAGCAGAAGCCAAGGTGATTGAGGGTATCCTCCAAAAATCGTGATGCAAACATTTTATGCATTTGGACAGCTAATCCGATCTGTAATGGGGCAAGAACTGTATTGGGTCGGGTAATCTGCATTATGGCTCGTCTTATTGCAGCAGTTTTTTGTTGGAAGGTCTTTCCCCTTGAAAATATTCGAAATCAGGACATGGAATGATTCTGGGAGGAAGGACAGCTGGTCTTCTGCACCAATGTCTGGGTAGGTGTCCTTTGAACATACCTTTGTCTTGATGTCACCACGGATGAGGCTTGCGGCTGTTTTTATGATGTGAATTTTCTGCTGCTGAGGATCATCGTCCTTGGGCAGCTTGTAAAATTCCGCAAGGATGTAACCTGCAGTTTCCTTCAATGTGACAACGTCTGGAGTCCCGTCGAGTTTCTCTGTAATGACAATGCCGTCACCAAAATGCTCCAGTAATTTCTGTTTCATATATCTGGGAGAGTAGGCTGCGTCTTCGGGTGACAACTTGTTGTACATGAGGTTAACAAGATCTGGGACAGTCACCTGCTCTATATCTTCATTCTCCAGATAATCAACATCTGCTTGGTAAGCTTCCAAACAGCGTTTGTTCCGGGGTCACCCAGGCCCAGAGCACATGTTTTTTGTTGTAGCAGGCTCACCACTCGCAAAAATAGAAAGTACTCTATTCCTTTCTCTGAAATGAAAGTAACAGACGTTGTGGTAGACAGCATCACGAGCAAAAAGATCCTGCATGTACTCTATCTTGCCTGTTACCTCTCTTGACCATCTGTCTGTTTCACACCTCTTCTTGCAAAACGCAGAACAGAGTCCTGGAATTGCGTTGTCTGTACATAAATCAGAGGATGACCGCTTCTGTCTTTCTTGCCTCTTTTCGCCTTTTGACTGCAAAACAAACACAAAGTGATTTTCCAGGTTCTCTGACTTGTTCTGGTGCACGACGTTTCCGAGGTGACTCTGCAAGTTTTGGATCCTTTGATGGAAAATAACGTCGGTTAGTGTGGCAATCTCTATTGGTCTTATGGACATTGTCACCTGACTTTGCAAAGACAGCTTCTCCAAATCTTGCACTGATGGTGTTGATGGTTTTGCACCCCTTTTATGTAAGCGTAACTGGCTTGGCATCAAACCTCTCTCCACAGATGATACAGGTCTTTTCATCTTGCTGCTAAACACAATAATACGATGGCATTAAAATCGTCCGGAGCACCGGGGAACAGCGACTCTATTTTTAAAAACAGGAAAAAATTTGTCCGGGGAACAGCGACTGGCTTAAACGAATACCTCGTCGTGACGGTATCGTTGATGGTATCGATACACCCGCGGCACGCTAGAAAGATTTTTTAATAAACATTTAAAACTATGTCTAATCGTAAAAATAATATCAAATTCGGAACCAGCGTGTCCAAATTAACAAAATAAGTCGCGTGTGACTGTTTTTCTTGCAGGATTTAAAAGATCACAAAAAGAAGTATTTTATATAGATTCTACCAAGATTGCATCTTGTAGTATTTTCCTATCATAAAGAGGATAGACAACAGTCACTTTTAACTGATCTAAAAAAAGAACCCCCCCCCCCCCCCCCCAAGTGTGAAGTGACAAGTGGGAGGCTGTGACGCAAAATTCCTTTGAAGTTTGCCGCCGCGCGGGATTAAACTTTGCGCGCAGAATTTTCGAAATAATTATCGCAGCTAAAAACTGATTTCATTTTCGAAATCAGCGTATCAAAATAAGGAAAGTGACTCACGTGGAACGTGATTTGATGCCATAATATTGTAAAACTTGAGCAAACTTTGTTTTTCAATTGTCTATTTTCAATCTAAAGTTATGTATCAAGGTCACCCAGTGCGTTGTAAGTGCATCAGACGTCAAAGCTGCTAGGATTACACAGTGCACACTAGATTTCTACTATCTACTACTGTACAGTAGATTAGTAGTACAGTGTACTGTATGGTGACTTGGTCGAAAGACACTGTTGTTCTCTTTATTGAGATGTAGAGGCCTACAGATCCCACAAATGTCTGTGGACGATGAAGTCCAGAGACTACAATAACACATTATTAAGAGAGAGCGTAGGGAGAGCTTGTGTCATTAGAATTTTGCAACTAACAACTTCGTGGGCCTCTTTTTTAAGTTTGTTCAGTAACAACTCACAGAATGCAGGCACATTGTTGCTTAGAGTACTACGTGTAAGAGTCATCTGGCGCAAGAAGAAGGAATCTCCCCCAATTTAAAGGGAATTGGACACTATAAATTTGAATGTGTAAACAGAAAAAGGAGTTTGATAAATCTGACAGTTTTACTATACGAAGAATGTAATGCGATTTATCGCTGAGAGTAACTTGGGCTTTACAAATTAACCCTTTTCACGGCAACCTATTTATTTCCTTTTGACCGACAACAGGGTGCAACACACCCGCACGTGTATTATACAGTGGGTTCCAAAAGAAACTTGAAAATGTAATCACCCAATAATCGGGTTAAAGCCTTGCACTACCCACTCATACAGCATATCAATTTAAAGCTTAATAAATTCTGCATCATCTGACACAATAATATTTCATCTATG
>NW_004797491.1:767273-776882 GCF_000002075.1 Aplysia californica | reverse complement strand
GGCGGTTCGGGTGTTGTGCGTCGCAGATTCAAACGCGTCACAGTCTTTTCCCCCTCGGCAACTGATCATTATTACAATGATAAGCTAGTCTTGACTTAGATCTGCGTAATGAATTGTGCGCTGGTGTATGGAATTAAAAGTTGCCGTATGCTAGGCTCTTCTACACAGCAACACGACTTTTTTGATAAGCAATTGAGATGACACCGCGTGCATTTGAACGAATCGGTCTTTTTTTTTTACACAGCTCACAATATGTAGACATTTCAGGCACTACTTGTGACTTCTCTTTATACATAACTTGCTCACTGCCTGTTATTATATCTACACATAACCTCGTGTTTGCTATAACGAACACTCGGATTCAACGAGATTTTAGGTCAGGCCCGGTGACCTCGTTGAATCCGAGTTCCACTGTACAGCATTAGTGTCGATTCCATCCCAGACATAACCCACACCGATCAACTGACATTCATTTTTCGTTACGTCAGTTAAGCTGATCTACCTGTAGAGAGATTTATAACCTTCATCCCAATAGAAGAACACGATGCAGAGTCTCTCACGTCAGAAATTTTGACAGCTTTGGACAAATTTGGACTGGAGCTTCGGAACTGCTGTGGTCAAAGCTATGACAGCGCTAGTAACATGGCTGGACGCCTCAGTGGTATGCAAGCCCGTATCAAAGAGATTAATCCCAAGGCTTCCTTTGTCCCCTGCTCGGCTCATTCTCTAAATCTGGTTGGTGTTTGTGCTGCTGAATGTTTCGTAGACGCAGCATCATTTTTCGTATTCGTCCAAGCATTGTACAACTTCCTTTCAAGCTCCACACATCGTTGGGGCTTGTTTGTAAAACGTATCGATGGCCCTACACCCAAATTATTGCCAGGAACTAGATGGTCTGCCCGACATGATGCAACAGTAGCATTAAAATCCAACTACAAAAAGATTATATCATTACTACTTGACATCTCTCCTGACATGAAAGAATCTCCCCAAACGCGTGATGAGGCGTCATCCTTGCACAACGAGATGGAACATTTTGAATTTGCTGTGCTGTGTTTGTTTTGGGAATAAGTTCTGGCACGCTTTAGCACTGCCAACAAAACACTTCAGAAGCCATCACTCAACCTGAGAGTCGTACACATGTTGTACGATCCTCTAACTGCTTTCTTAACAGGTTTCGGGACGATTTCGAGCGAATCGAACAATCAGCCACACCTTTCGTCGAAGAGCCTTCCTACCAATACAAACGCATTGCAAAACGCAAGCGCTTCCACGATGAAACGAAAGATGTTGAAGCTGTTTTGTCGCACCGGGAGCAGTTTAGAATAAACACCTTCCTTATCATCGTTAACTGCCTTTTGTCTGAACTTGAAAAGCGAGAAGACATCAACAAGACTCTGGCTCAAGATTTTGACATTCTCCTTTATCTTCACTAGAAGCCTGTCACAAGCATTCGAGACACAGCATCTCGCATTCAGCAGCAACATGAGGACGACCTAGAGCCATCATTTCCTGACGAACTAGTGTCGTATTCAGGATATGTTAACTCAGCATTTCAGTCTGAGGATACACTTTCTCCTCCCCGGCTCCTTCAAGATCTGCGCGAAAGTGGTGCAACAACAGATTTCCAAAATGTAGAGACCGCACTGAGGCTCTTTCTCACCATGCCTATCGCCAACGTAGAGGGTGAAAGATCCTTTTCCGTACTGAAACGAGTGAAAAGTAGATTGCTTTCAAAGATGGAACAAGAGAAACTAAACGGCCTAGCTCTCTTGATGATTGAATCTGAAACGACAAAATCTCTAGACTTTGAGGACATCATCGAGGCATTTGCCCAGCAAAAAGCCAGGAGAAAAATATAAGGTATGAGTTTTTCTAATCTGTTGTGTATGTATTTAGAAGAAGTAATCCACCACGAAGCAAACAAGCTTGGATAGGTTTCAGCTGCCTCATACTTTGTAATAGAAATAGATCTATAAAATGTGCTTGTCGTCGTCTTAATCCACATTATTGGTGGATACCAGTAGGCCTACATCTAATCACGTTATACAGTATAGCTTTCCATCAGTACGGGGTTACAATGCGGTAGTAGTGGCATCAACGTCATCGAGGGGCCCCGCGGCTCGTGGACAGCCTAGTTAACGCGGCCCTGCCTATCATTCATGCATTAGAAATCACACTCCCAACACACAGAAAATGACTTTGAACATATATTCAGGAAACATATGCCAGTTCCACTCTTGTTTACTTTGTTTTGCATTATTGGCTTTTATGTGTAAACCAATATTTTGAGGCCTTTTCTGCATTTTTGTGTTTTTGGCAGCATGTACAATAGGCCTATGTGCAACCGACACATTCTCCAATCTCTTCTATTTGTTAGACTCGCACGTGCTTTAAACAAAGCATGTTGTTGTACACACTACTGATGCAAACACAGAGATGAATTCTTAAAGTGAGAAATAATACATTTCATCAATATAAGCTCAAATTATTTATCTCTTTCTAGTAAATTGGAGAAAAGGCTTATATTGTTCTTTTTTGCTTGCTTTGGATGGCCTTAAGTTTAATGACAATATTATTGTAGTGAGCATGTTACTGTCAGCGTCCCCTTATCATAGATCTAGTACTAATCAAGACTATATCTAGATATTTTGCCAACAGAATTAATGTTCATAATTAGTGTTATTATCAAGTGTATTGTGACTGTGAAGATCTTTAGTAGATCTAGAGATCTAGATCTATCTAGATCTAGATCCCATCCCATCATTAAAAAACAACAACAAACCAACAATACAAATACAAAAACATTGTAACATTGCGAATTATGGCATATTGTTGGCAATAAAAATGTACTAGACTATTTCACTGTATTTCCTCTTCGAAAAAAGTTTTAAAATACTGATGTAAGGTGTCTTCCATGCCCTACCACTAGCATCAGCGTGCATAGCAACTCGAAGCCTCGCTGTGCGGCGCAGCCAAAGGTGCCCTCAACTGGCCGCCATGTTTTAGTTTCAATTCCTCACAACGAATCGGCGATCGCGAAGAGGGGCACACAAGTGTAGAATTCTGTATGCGAAGTATACAGATCCGGTAAGGGAACTCTTTTGTGATTTCGGAAAGTTTCAGCGCCCAGATCCGGTAGTGAGTATGCATGTGTGTGTGTGTGTGTGTGTGTGTGTGTGTGTGTGTGTGTGTGTGTGTGTGTGTGTGTGTGTGTGTGTGTTTGTGTGTGTGTGTGTGTGTGTGTGTGTGAGAGAGAGAGAGAGAGAGAGAGAGAGAGAGAGAGAGAGAGAGAGAGAGAGAGAGAGAGAGAGAGAGAGAGAGATGGTGGGGAGAGTGCTAGCAAAATGTAAATATATTACATGCCCCAGTTGGCAGGAGGGAACGAGAGAAAGATGGAGTGGGAAATAGGTGGGGAGAAAGAAAGACAGAGACAAACAAAGAAAAAGAGAATGCGAGCGATACACACAGAGAGAGAGAGAGAGAGGGGACAGAGAGAGAGAGAGAGAGAGAGAGAGAGAGAGAGAGAGAGAGAGAGAGAGAAATAGAGAGGGTGATTGCTCGAGAGAAATTATGACATTGTTCTTTTCTTCAAATTGTGATTCCTCCAACTCCAAAACGGAAGAAAATCGATTGTTCATCGAAAAGACATCCGCAATCTTCATTTAGTTCTAGATCTAGGCTAACCTCGAAACTAGATCAATGATTTATGTCTGTCTGTCTCATAGAGTTACCCCACATCTATGGTCTGTCTAGATCTAGACCTAGGCCATAGATCTAGAAGAACCTAGGTCTACCCTGAGCCACCTGAGCACAGAATTCTGTGACCCTGAGCTAAAAGGGCGCTGAAACTTTCCGAAATCACAAAAGAGTTCCTTAATTAATTTAAGCCCAGAGAGAGAGAGAGAGAGAGAGAGAGAGAGAGAGAGAGAGAGAGAGAGAGAGAGAGAGAGAGAGAGAGAGAGTATTTTTAAATCAATATATAAACATGGATCGAGATCTAGATCTAGATTTTGTTGTGCACCCAGCCAAAAGTGTGCAGTTCGGAAAGTAGATTTAAATCTAGATTTTAGCTCTAGATCTAGATCTAGATCTAGTGGTTGGCGAATGACCGAAGGGCGACTCTTGACAAGGCTACTTGCCTGTGAATTGGCGGAGGGCGGAGACACACTATCATGCAACTTGATTCATACTATCATATCAACAGTAGATCTACTTAAGCTTCTGTGCTTGTTTCAATGGCTTCTTTTTCGGTGCACCTGTACAAATGCGGTCCCGTTTAATGATTACATGACGGCCATTGTCATGTGGGAGTGAATCTTGATCTAGATTCGAGATCGTTATAGGCCCTATCTCTAGATTCTAGATAGCCAAGATAATATAGAAGCTATCTCAAGATCTATATGATTTTAATTTAGTTTAGATCTAGAATCTAGATTTAGATCTACGTCTAGATTCTAGATCTAAATAAGAAACACGTAAAAACTACTAGATTCTACAGGGTCACTTAAGCCTTTACTTATTGTTGATTTTGATGATCTGTGAAGAGTTTCAGTCGAAAATAAACACGAAGCGAGGCGACACATGCCCGCCATTTTTACAACACTGTTGAACAGCACGCCTGACGCATCGCGCAGTTCTGCTGACAACATACAGACGATACAGCGACGCTGCTCAGGCACACGATAATGTATACATTCATTTGCACTGTGCGAGCTAGGCGAGGTACAGGTCAGACCTACAGAGCCACTCTGGGACCGGCCATAGTCTGCCTGTGTATTTTCAGAGTCGGGGATTCTCGCAATTGACAGACATATGTTCTTTTTCACACGCCAATTCCATACGTTTTTTGGCCAACTCATCAAGTTAAGTGGATTTTACGGATCCCATTTTGTTGAGGGAAATCATTGCTGCTGTGTTGTCCACAAATAGTCGGACATGATAACACCCTTCAGTATTTACGCAAACGATTCCAAGCCCAGAAAGGCTGCGAGCATTTCTAACTCATGAATATGCACATTATTGCTTCTTCGAGTGACCAGGCTTCGTCTGTTTTTTTCAGTGCCACAGACTGCTCCCCAAACTTTTGTGCTGGCATCTGTGGTGACCACCAACTGAGGGTCTGCTAGTTATTGGACTCACAGACGAGCAACTGTTTCTTTTCCCACAACTCTATGTCTTCGAGAGCTTGTGGCGGTAGGTGCATTGATTTTTCCCAATTATACATGTATTTGCATCAGGGGAGGCTCGTGGGTCTAAAAAGTGGACGTGCACAATTACGTTAAAGCAGGAAGAAGAAAATCAAGGGCATGGTAAATGAGATGTCTTCTTCATCCTACCTGTTTTGAGAAAATGTATTTGAAGAAGTCTTCCTATCGTTCTTTTGCTGCAGCAAAAGTGTCCATTATTCTGCTGACGAATGTGGGCATGCTGTCAATGATGTCCTTGTGGATCAACATAAACGTCAGTGCGATTTCTAGGATTTTTCTTTTTGTTTTATGTTCGTTTAGTAGAGGTTTTACGGCGCTCGCAACTGCATACGGTCATATGAGCGCCAGAAGATTAGAGGTGTTACAAGGGAGTACATGCAACAAACATAAAAAAGAAGGAGGGGAGATAAAGACGAAAGATGTTTAATAGGAGAGAAGGAGCAAACCACACCGGAGCTAGGATTTTGCCTACTTCTCTTAAAGTTGTGTCGTGTTTGTAGTTCTTCAGAGTTGAATAAAGGCCCTGGATTGTACGACCCTGAGCAGACTTAAATATCATTGCAATGTCATACTTATAATTCTGTTTGTAACTTGATTTTAGGCAAAACAGTAATATTTCTGTAAACAACCCTAAAAGAACTAAAGGAAACGACTTTTGGTAGTCCTGGAATTTGGAAGAGTCGAAGATTGATAGTGCTTTGATTTTAGTTTGCTTCAAGAAACTGTCAACAATTTGAGAAACTACAGTATTATGTCACATGCCTGCTTTGCATCAAATTTCGTTGGTGTTGTAATGTCTGCATCTCTTGGAAGCGTTCTCTCTGGTCTGTTTTCTTGATTCAATGGAATACGGATACAGTTTCTAATTTCATCGACGGCTACTTTAGGCTGCCGGGCCATAAAAATTCATGCTTCATGCCTCACGCTTCGTGCTTCACAGCCCACTGGGCCATAGGGGCTCATGCTCCCACTCTTCACACACGAGTCTGCGTTGCGCATTCAAAATGGAATCATCTGACGAGGAAGATTTGTTGATTTTGTTGTGTCTCAGAAGAAGGAAGCGAAAGAGAGAGAGCATATGGTGCCGGGAGCATTTTTTGCTCAGAGAATCAAGAGGAGAATTTCACCGGACATTTCAACACCACGTGGACAATCCTGATGAAGAACTACAAGGATGTCGTACAAGACTTACAATACATTAAAGTTCCTCGTGCTAGGACGTCTGAAGCAAGACCATTCAAATTGGAGGAGGCCAATCGAAGCAGAACAAAAGCTCATCATAACTCTCAGGTAATTACTAGTCAAAGTATGTTTGTCAGATAAGCAAGCACTGACATGACCACATAAAAAAGTCGATCTAAACAACCCCCCGATAAAAAAGAAAGGCCACACAAAAATTCCAAAATGTTTTTGAAGGGTACAATTTAATTATTTTGTGTTTTTCAGATACATTGACATGACCACATAACAAAAACAAAAACCGAAAAACAAAAATGAAACAATTGAAAAGGTTTAGGTCACAATGTCCCGTTAAGTGGTAGGCTCTACTTGATTGTTGTTTATTTTAACTCTGATCGTGAAATGAATAGTCCTGAGGACCATGAGATCTCGTGCCAGCATGGGAGTGCTCTGATGACGAGGAGGAGGTCTGCCAGAATGGCATGGGCGAATAATTTAGCGGAGTTTGTCCTTGGCTATGGTGGAGAGCAGTAGGAGGGTTGCAAGATGGCGATGTTTGTGGTGATGTTGTCCCACTGCTGAGGGTTGATGGTGACGTCATGGCACTGCGGGTGGGTGCTGGAATTGGTGCAAAGATATTGTGGGATGACAAATAATACTGTCTTGATTGCCCAGACAAATTAAATGTCCCTGTTCATTTTCCAAAGCATGGATGTTTTTTAACGATTGTAGCGCTTGCAGCTGGAACTCCTGAAATAGGTCATCTCTAAGAGCTTCTATCCACGGCATGATGGACCGGAAGAAACCAATCCATGGAGATTCTGGCTGTCTCTCCAGTTTTCTCTTAATAATAATAAATAGCATTTATACTGCGCATTTCCATTTCCTAAAAGATGTAGTGTAGTAGAGGAACGACAAAAATACTGGAAGAAAGGAAAAAATTGCAAAAGAAACAAAAAGTATTGGGATGTACATATAATTAGGTCACTTTCAACATACTAAAAATGTACATTCACGCTTTAATGGGAATCTATTTTTAGCTCATGACGTCATCGGGGTCAACTTTATTAAAAAATATCTTTTAGAACATAGTCATGTTGCACCTCGTTTGAAAGCTCGACAAAAATGCTGTTTGAATATGTAATATTGAAAAAGCTTGGAGGCCAAATAGGAACACAAACACACCAAATGGAATTTCACAACAGTAGATCGTGCACGTTCATCATGTCCGGTATTTCAAGAGTATCAAGCCCGTCAGGAAACTCCAGGAGACTGATATCATCTTCCTCAGTAAGTGATGGGCAATTTGTGCAGGTCAAACCCATGTAACCTCCACAGGAAATGGAGCATTCCAGTCCGTGGCGACGACACGTGCGATTTGTGGACTTACAATCTGTTCTACAGCTGCTCTTAATCACCTTCAACACAGAATGTGGGGCAGGTGGCATATCTGTCGTGCATGGCTCTAAGTGATCATCGTGCAGCTGCCATCCCCATTGTGTCTTGAATATTACCTGCACTAGAAGATACACCCGAAGACTGTGGTACTTGGCTGCAGTACTGGTTGGCGGCAAGCATTGGATTTGGACGGATGTGGCACATGATGCAACATTTACATAGAACCTCTTGTAGCGCAAGGGTGTCTGCAGCATTGCCATTGTAGAGACTGACTAAAGCTCTTTCTCCAGCATCATTGATGTCTTCCTGAGTCTTTCCTGCTGTGCAAAAAATATGAGCTCGCTTTCGAAAATGAGCATCTGTCAATTTTCTCATTGGAACCATTTTTCCCAGCCCAAAAAGTCTCGAAGTTAAATAACAGCCTTTGACAGCATGAAGAAAATGACACGATTCTACACCTAGTTTCTCCTACATCTGTGATTGTCGCCAACTTTTCTGTCTGATCTGAAGATAATAGGCCTGCTTCTGAGCTGTGCATGGTGACAAAGGAGCACGAGCAAGTCTGTATCTTCTCCAATGACAGCTACAGGATGGGTTGCTGCATGCCCCATGGCAATTTTTACTATGAGTGTGTCGGCATCTCCAGCAGCGTGAAGACAGTGGCAACCAAGAGCCATCCGAGTGCCTCTAAGGAGGTGAACGAACTTCTGTTTGTTTCTTGGATTTGAAAGGAAGTGTTCCTTGCTTGAGGTCAATGGCCTTTCTTTGGGGAAGACAACAGCTGGTCCGACCACACCTGCAGAACGCCTGAGGAAAGCGGCATCTTTTACTGATAGGCCCGACTCATACCCATCAAACACCACGATGGGCTTAGAATATTTCCTGTTAACATATTCAGCATACCTATTACAAATTACGTAAACGGGCTCTTTCTTCCTCCAGGGGATTTTGTGAAGACGTGAACCCCCGTCCAATATGGTCACCATGTCCATGTACTCATCTTTCGATGGTGGATCATCTTTGAAGAGGTCTCTCATTGAATCAGCCAGCTTGGAAATGTGTGCCTCTCTCTTCAATCTTGATAGTTCAAAGAGAGATGGTGGTGGAGTCATCAGTTCATACTTCAACACAGATGGGAGATAATAATTGTCAACGTTTGCTGCTGTAATCATCCGCTGAAAGAGAAGTTGAGGATTGACTTTGTATGTTTGCACCCTCCATTTTGGCAGTGATTTTGGTGTCCATGCTAACAACTTGGTCTTTTCTTTTGAAGGTGGAGTCCTTCACAGGTTTGTCCTGCATAGTCTGCAAAATAACCTTGCTAACATCTTTTGCAGTGTCGGCATTAACTGTCGAATGAGCTGTCACCCCTGTGCATATATTCCGTAATGTATGATCTCTGGCAAAGGGGTTGAGATCTTTTAGGAAACTAAGGAGCAGTCTCATATCTTTATCATCTCTCGTTTGTCTGGCATCACTGACTTCAATATGTTGTTGACTTGTATTTAATTCTGTACCAGTAGCCCACTGCATTTCATTGCACATTATATCCGCACAAGGTGGCATGGACATGAGCCACTGTGTTCTCTGTGTATCTCCCATGCCTCCTGCAGACTTTGGGTTTTTCATTAAGACTTGCTCAATCACGAGATCAGTACTCAGTCCAGCCCAGAAGCGATCACTTCGACCCAGAACGTGAAAGCCAAACGAGAAGGCATTGAAAACTGATGGGTGCTGTTCTTCAAGCTGTCTCATCTTCTAAAGGTAGATATAGACCGACTTGGTATACTGTGAGTGCCCGGCAGCAGCAAGGAAGGGGAGC
>NW_004797491.1:763568-765238 GCF_000002075.1 Aplysia californica | reverse complement strand
CCTTGCTCTGCCACATCAATTGCTTGTTCTGGAACATCGACCCCATCACTCTCTACCTCAATGTTAGCCTCTTCCATAGCAGCTTGTAAAAACGTCAGGTGTTTCTTCGTCACTAGCCCCAGGCAGGTTTCCAATCGAAGATCTGTTGGCCTTGATGGCAGTCAGAAAACCCATATGCTTCAAAAACTTCCAGGGTTTAGATTTGTCCGCTCCACTGCCCGATTTCTTCTTCGTCCTCTGCAGAGCGTTGCAGTGACCGCGAATGAGGCACCCCCATGTATCTTTGTGAGTGGTTCCTGAAACAAAAGAAATAAATGAAAAGCTGGTGAAATATTCTTAGTACAAAATGGTGTTAATAATAATGACGTTTAGTTTAACATTAACAACATTTTCGTTCGTTCCATTTTTTCAGGTATCTGGCAACAGGAGCCTGATTCACCTCCATGTGTGTCCCATTTCACATGTGCGACGTTCCATCAGCAGATAATGTTTTCAAGAAGTGCCAGGTCCTGTGGGATGTTCTGCAACCGCTCGAGTTGAAACAACCAACTGAGGAGAAATGGTTTCAGAGGGCTCAACGTTTCGGTGATTTGTGCGATTATCCTTTCGCCATAGGAGCCATAGATGGCAAACATATTGCCCTTGTGAATCCATCAAACAGTGGATCCATGTACTACTGCTATAAAGGCTTCCACAACATCGTGCTAACGGCAGTGAGTGATGCAGATTCATGCTTCACCTTAAACTTTGTTTACTGCTGTCAGTATGGCAGAATAAGTGACGCAGGAGTATACAAGACGTCTCGTATCTCACGTTTGTTGGAGCAAGGAAAACTCAATATCCCAACTGCAGTGTGCAAGGTGGACAGCACAAATGAAACCATTCCATTTGTACTGATTGGAGATGAAGCATTTCCACTCAAAACATATTTAATGAAGCCATATATGCAGCAAGGACTCTGGATCAGCAGAAGAGTATTTACAATTACCGGCATTCACGAGCACGACGAACTGTTGAATGTGCCTTTGGTATCCTCGCAAAGAAATTTGAAATATTTCAAGGACCAATTAGAGTTCAACCAGACCAAGCGATCTTGTTGACAAATGCTGCCGTAGTCCTGCACAATTTCGTCCGGCGGCGCGACGGAGAAATGGTAGACAGGACTTCAGACGTGACATACGAGGTGATGGAGAGACATGAACTAAGAGGCAGGTTTCCCTTGGAAGCTGACACACATGGAGGACGGGCTGCTGATGCAGCAACTACCGTAAAGGGACAGTGTAAAGACATTCTTCAATGACTCACAGGGAAGGGTTCACTGGCAATACAGACCTGTATTCCGAAATGTCATTGGAAACAAGATCAACTGAAAGACACCCAAGAGACAAGTTGAATTCACTTTTGTGTGCTGAAATTAAAATTTACAAACGAAGCATTCATATATATCTGTCCTCAGAGAAATTCGCGCGCGCAACCCGCAAGTTGCGTACGCAACTTTTGGCTTCAGCGCAACTTTTGCGCAACTTTTGCCATTTTTGTGAATTCGCGAATTTTAGGCCATTTTCTGCAAAAGTTGGAAAAATAATAATTTAATTTAGGTAAAAATAACCGACATTTTCTTCCACAACTAAAAATAAATACATGTAATAAATAACGACGCGAAGGGGTCA
>NW_004797491.1:749315-754974 GCF_000002075.1 Aplysia californica | reverse complement strand
CCAACAAGGGGACACATAGCTCGGATATCCAGAGCTGTGCCAGGGCTACCCCGGAGCTATACTCTCAACGAGAAAGTACAAGACCCTCCCGTCAAGATTGACCCAGGGCTTGATGGGGTTTCAGCTCTCAACCGGTTGAGTGGCATGGGCCGTGCCACCCTCCCGTCTAAGAGGAAAACCTGGGCCAAAGAGGTGTGTTGGTGAAGGACAGTCCGTGGACTGATCTCACCTCAACCGCCAGGTACCCGGTTTCCCTCCGCACGGGTCGCACCTCACGGTCAACAAGGCGCCCACTGTGGGATGGGTGACCTCTCTTTTTGCTGCACATGAGGTCAGCGGTGGCAGGAAAGACAGAAGAAGAAAGAAAGAAGGAAGGAGAAGAGGAAGATACACCAAAGTAGGTGTCGCATCCGGATCTCAGAGGATTGGGGTCCGAGTGCGACACCTCGCCTTTGAAGGGGTTGCACCTTCTGCAGACGAAGCAGTGGGTCTATTTATATCCCCCCGACCCACTGGGGGTGAGAAAAATAAAGAGTTGATATTATATTTTTATTATTGGTTTAAAAGGACATTATTAGACATCTGTAAGTAAATACGTTTTTTATTTTTCCTTTTCAGCGAAATGCAATTAAAAGCCTAATTAGAGTTTGAAAATTGTTTAAAATAAATACATTTATTTTTCTAACTTAACTTCAATGTTTGATTACATTATGCTATTTGGACTGGGACATCTGACTGCATTTCATAGAAAGACAGAACAAAATGGTTCGACCACCTGTTACGTATGTTACCTAGCCAGCCAGCCTTGAGAACCTATAACACCAAGCACTCAAGCTATAAAGGAAGAGGAAGGCCACACAAAGGGTGGATTGAAGTTGTCAAGGAAGCCCTGATAAATCATAGTATCCGAACTGAAAGAGCTGCGGAGCTAGCCTACCATAGAAAACTGTATCTCCCCTCTTTGCATAATGGCAACAGAGGATGAAAAAGTAAAAGTAAGTAATTGATCAATAATGTTCCTAGAAATATTTCCCAGACAAATACCTCCTGTAGATGCTCCTGTCTGTGGGTGCTCCTCCGGCTGGTCCTCCTGTCCACGGCTGGTCCTGGTGATGAAGACGTGTCAATTAATACAATCGTCTTACATCTATATAGTTTCCATTTTTCTTTCAGAAAATAAAGAGTTGATATATTTTTACTACTGGTTTAAAAGGACATTAATAAAAATCTGTCAGTAAATACGTAGGCCTCTTATTATTCACCTAAAAGTAAAAATAAAACTTTTACCTTTAAATCAGAAGAACCGATAGATATTTTTCTTTTTTCTTGTTTTTGTAGAGGTTTTACAGCGCTCACAACTGAATAAGGTCATATGACCACCATGGGGTGGATGTCAACAGAGAAGTTTTTACAGGGAATTAGACTTACTCTGCTCACCTCTCTGGCTTCAACAGCACAAAGTCTCTTTCGACTTTCAAAGCACCCTGGAAATAGTGGGTCACAAGAGTGTGACAAACATAAAAAAGTAGAGGAAAATGACGATAGTAAGGATTGGGAAAGTAAAAGAAGCAGTTCCCTGTTGTAGTTCAGGCACAGTTATGAGCATGACATTGTTGATTCTGCCCTTTTACAATTCTACTGTACATAAGAACTGGAGTAGGGTCAGACTCGCTAAATCAGCGTCCGTGAGTAACGAAGTGCTCGCTGGCACTACCCGCAAACAAGCGGACGGGTAACGAGCCATCCGCTTGTGAAGAGTAGTTCGCTACTCGCTACTCATTGGACAGAGACAACAGTTCATTTAGCCAGCGAGCGGACGGGTGAATGGAGAGACTCCATGCATTCAAGCAGGCAGGCAGACAGACGGGGAGCGACTCCTATTGCATACTATTTACACCCGGCCCCCTCGTAAAACATTCACCCTCCTGCCCCACATTGTAGCTAGGTGTTCATGCTAGAAACTGCTCTCCCCTCCCCCCCCCCCTCATAAAAAGGCCTTTGGAAATTCTTTTTTGATTGACTGAGCAGGTGTTTTACGGCACTATCGACCCAAATTCTTTAAACTTCGCCTTCAGGTTAAATTGGAACATACACAGTGTGAACCACACGCGAGGTGAAAGGTTACACACATAGTGCTACGTCACCAGCCTCTCTCACTCTCTGTGGCACCGCAAGTAGCTTGAAACACTATGCGTAACTAACAAACAATAGACGGCCGGCCTAACATCGAGTCGAGTATCTCGTGTGCTAGAGTTAGTCCGTTCGCCCGCCCGTTAAGTGAATTAAATTGTGGAGCGGACCAAAAAAAAAGAACTGACTTGAGGCCCGCAGTCTGCTCGCTGAGAGAGTAAAATTGTGGAGTGGACCCAAAAAATGAACTGTCTTGAGGTTCGCAGTCCACTCGCATGGCCGTCCGTTACCCGCTCGCTCTGACAGTCCGCGAGTAATGAACCCGCCCATCCGCTCGCCCCAACTCTAATAAAAACGAGAAGGGTGGGGGGGGGGGGGGGGGGGGGTTAAAATTTTGTTTTAATTATAAATTAAATAATGTTCCAAGACATTATTTTCCAGACAAATACCTCCTGTAGATGCTCCTGTCTGTGGGTGCTCCACCGGCTGATCCTCCTGTCCGTGGCTGGTCCTGGTGATGAAGACGTGTCAATTAATATAATCGTATTGTATCTATACAATTTGTATTTTTGTTTCAGAATATACAAGAGGGGATATATTTTTACTACTGGTTTAACTGTTTAACTATGTCTCGACGGTTGCAGCGTCCGGCAGTCGAGGTCCATAACTATGACTGGACCGATGCGAAGTCATTGTATTATGGTAGGAGCCGAATATAAAAAAGTATGAGCTAACAAGCCTTTAGTTTGACCCGGAAGTCAAAGATAAATGAATTCTACATCTGCGTAATGCTTAATTGATGAGTTTGACTCGAAACAAGTGGTTTTATAAACGTAATATGTCGGGCTGCATTTCCACAAACACGAGAGAATTACGCGGAAACGTGATTTCAAATTGCATGTTAAAGGGCCAGAAAAGACAATAAAAACGGGTCAGGAGAAATGTTTTATTAGTTTTCTTTTTCACCAAAATGCAAAAACAAGTCTTTCACCTTGAAATAACAAAAACAATAGTTATTTTTCTAATTTTACTTTAATTATTAATAAATAATGTTCCAAGACATATTTCCCAGACAAATACCTCCTGTAGATGCTCCTGTCTGTGGGTGCTCCTCCGGCTGGTCCTGTCCGCGGCTGGTCCTGGTGATGAAGACGTGTCAATTAATACAATCATCTTACATCTATACATACAGTTTGTATTCTTTTCGTGAAAAAATAAACTGTCACTAAAATATTTTTGCTACTGGTTTAAAAAGCATCAAAGACATTTTAAAAAATTTGTCCAAAAAAATGTTTCATCATTTGTCAATCAATACTATTGTCTTACGTCTATACAGTTTGCATTTTTGTTTCAAAATATAAAAAGAGTCGTTATAATTTTACCACCAGTTTAAAAGGACAGAAGGTCATTGATAAAAACCTTTCAGTAAAAATACATTTTATCATTCTCTCTTTCCACCTAAATGCAACAATAAAACTTTTACCTTTAACTCGAAAAACTATAATAATGAACATCGAGACAAATACCTCCTGTAGATGTTCTGTCTGCGGATGCTCCTATTGGTCGTCCAAGTGGTCCTTAAGGAACAATCCAGTATACACACCACTCCAACATCATCACACTCAAACTCAAAATCAGCAGGAAGCTCTACCCACACCATTCTACCCCTGCAACCCCCCCCCCTCTCCCCAAAAAAAGAAAAACCTACACTGCCCCCTCAACTACCTCCCGCCATGGCCATGGCAATATCGACAAAATTTTACTCTGACTCTAACCTATCCACCTAGCTCCCTATCAACCTATCTGCCTATCTCTACAGCGCCACTTCGTCACTTCAAGCCTGAGTGCGATATACGGAAATCGTAGAAGCAGACCACTTTGATACTTGTTGGACCAGAAAAGTGAACAAACCGTCTGATGTCACCAAACTTTGAACTGAAGGAAAGGGATAGAATTGCCTCATCTTTCTAGTTCAGTGATCTCATATAGTGAAACAGCTTCTGTACAATATCTGAAACAGTACATCATACAAAGAATTTTTCTGGCGTTGAGTCCATGTTTTTACAGCCCTATCCGCACAATTTCACACAAGCTTGAGAAATCAAAGTACACAGTCGGCTGTTATAGTTGCCAGTTATCGTTCGCTGGTGTAACTGACGGAAGTCCATTTCAGGGTAGCTGTGGCAGTACACTCGTCTGGCTGGTTGTCTAAGAGTGAGTGGAAGGTCCGTGCTGTCTGGGCAGGGTGTCAGCTTCTTGGGTGACTGTCAGCTGTTGGCTTCTCATGTGGGTGCTGGCTTTCTGTGAAAAATAAATTTGAAGTCAAATTAGTTATTAATTAAACTTTACAGTTTAAGCAAAGAAAAGCACATCCAAGGCAATAACAATTATCAAAATGTAGGGAAAAAATACGACAGACAGGCACAAACTACAGGGGAAAGGAAACGAGAAGGTTCTGTCATTTGCCCGGGTGGCGGTCAAAGCCTATTCTTATCGATTGGGAACAACCAAGGGATCTTTAACGTGTGCAACTTGCACTCGGGCCCTCTGAGATTTTTCGCCCTTGTCCGAGAAGGCTAAGTGCAGATCTTTCTTACCAGAAGATCAGGGGTGTGGCTGGAAGACAGCAGTAAGAAGGAACCAGGGAGAAGCAGTAGAAAGGCTGCAGAAAGAGTCAGAAGCCCACAGGAGGGGGCAAAGGAGGTGAGGGGGGGGGGGGGGCAAAAAGAGGAGACGAAGGCAGACGATAGAACATTGCTAATGAGGTGAAACTAGACAATTTTAGAGAAGAATTTTTTTGGTCGCTACCCGGACTCGAACCCGGGACCTTCGAATGAGCGGCCAACACCCTAGGTCACGAGAGCCCCCATATTGGTTTTTGATTGAGTATTATGTTCTATATCTCTATAGAGAAAATCTGTTCATGTATTTGCCACATAGATCTACAGATTTTCCAAACATCAACTTTTCTTACTACTGATTAAAAGGATGGACAAACATTTACAAAAATCTGTCTGCAAAATTATGAGTTTAAAATGTTCACTTTTTTACAACTTTGATACTAGATCTATGCATTTCTTGTAGACTAAATTTTTGCAAAACAAAGATCTTTCCTGGGTCAAAAATATTAATTTGAATTCACCGCATTCTATCAAAATAAGCCAAACAGTAGAAGAAACAAATTGTAGCATGTTATAAAGAAAGGACATTTTTATCCTTCTAGGAGATGTTCTTCACATGGTTGTGTATTTTTGACCAATTAAAACTTCCATTATTCCAATATTAGTATCAGTGTGATAATGCAACCTATTGAAGGAGAGGTTCCACCTTCAGGGACACGAAGCAACCAATATAAATTGTTCTCAGTTGAATTGATTTAACAAGCAAATATTCAGGTCTTAGGTTAATTTTAGACTCATTACTCGACATGACCAGGGGCATTTTTTGAGAGACACCTAAATACAAACATGTAATTTGAAGTTGAACTCAAAACTCACCAATTATTGGTACTTTTTAATTCTAAAGTAGT
>NW_004797491.1:731346-749215 GCF_000002075.1 Aplysia californica | reverse complement strand
CCTCCTGTCCGCGGCTGGTCCTGGTGATGAAGACGTGTCAATTCATACAATCGTCTTACATCTATGGGCTACAGTTTTGTATTTTTGATTCAGAAAATAAAAAGACTCGTTATATTATTTACTACCAGTTTAAAAGGACATAAGAACATTGATAAAAACCTGTCAGTAAATACATTTTAATATGTTCTCTTTTCACCTAAATGCCAATAAAAAAACCCAACAAACTTTCACCACGAAATTTTAAAAAAGCCCACGAAATTTATTTTTAAAATTTTACTTTAACAATTAACAAATCATTTTCCAAGACATATTTCCTAAACAAATACCTCCTGTAGATGCTCCTGTCTGTGGGTGCTCCTCCGGCTGGTCCTCCTGTCCCCGGCTGGTCCTGGTGATGAAGACTTGTCAATACAATCGTATTGCAACTATACAGTTTGTATTTTTGCTTGAGAAAATAAAAACAGTCGCTATATTTTCTACTATCGGGTTTTAAGGCCATAATAACAGTTATAAAAACCTGTCAGTATACCGGCATACGTTTTATTGTATCACCTTTTCACATAAATATTTTTTAAAACTCTCACTTTGAAATTGAAAAAAAGCTCCACCAGCAATTTTTAAAATTTTTACTTCAACAATTAATAAATAATGTTCCAAGACATATTTTCCAGACAAATACCTCCTGTAGATGCTCCTGTCTGTGGGTGCTCCTCCGGCTGGTCCTCCTGTCTGCGGCTGGTCCTGGTGATGAAGACGAGTCAATTAATACGATCGTCTTACGTCTATACAGTTTAGATTTTTGTTTCAAAATATAAAAAGAGTGGTTATAATATTGTTTACCACCAGTTTAAAAGGACAGAAGGTCATTAATAAACATTTTTCAGTAATTACGATTGATCATTCTCCCTTTTCATCTAAATACAGCTATAAAACTTTTACCTTTAACAAAAAAACCCTGTAATTATGTATGATCAAATAATGTTCCAAGACATAGTTCACCCCCCCCCCCCCCCAGGGCGGGGGTACTGACTAAAGTGTCTTTAGGCCATTCCCAAAGGGGGGACATAAACCTTGTTCTTATGAATAGTAGAATTGTAATTGTAAATCAGCTGATTCATCAATGTCATGCTCATAACTGTGCCTGGACTGCAACAGGGAACTGCTGCTTTTTCCAAATAGATACTATCGTCATTTCCTCTAGTTCTTTTGTATGTTTGTCAAACTCTTGTGATCACTATTTCAGGGGTGCCTTGATAAAGCAGACTTTGTGCTGTTGAAGCTAGAGAGGTGGGCAGAGAAAGTCTGATTCCCTGTAAGGACTCTCTGTTGACATCCACCTCTTGGCGCTCATATGACCTTATGCAGTTGCGAGCGCCATAAAACCTCTACTGAAACAAAACAAACAAGAAAGACATATTTCCCAGACAAATACCTCCTGTAGATGTCCTGTCTGTGGGTGCTCCTCTTGGTGGTCCTGGTGGTCCTTAAGGAGCAATCCAGTATACACGCCACTCCAACATCCTCACACTCAAACTCAAAATCAGCAGGAAGCTCTACCCACACCATTCTACCCCTGCAACCCTCCCCACCCCTTCCCCCCCAAAAAAAGAAAAACCTGCACTGCCCCCTCAACTACCTCCCACCATGGCCATGGCAATACCTACAAAATCCTACTCTGAACCTAGCCTATCCACCTAGCTCCCTATCAACCTATCTGCCTATCTCTACAGCCCCCACTGCATCACTTCAAGCCTGAGTGTGATATACGGAAATCGTGTTGTCTGTGGGTGGTCATCCGGTGGCTGGTCCTGGTGATGAAGACGTGTCAATAAACACAATCTTCTTACATCTATACAGTTTGTACTTTTGTTTTAAGAAAATAAAAGAGTAGCTATAATATTGTTTTTTACCAATTTAAACAGACAAAAGGACATTTATAAAAATCTGTCAGAAAATACGTTTCATCATTTTCCTTTTTTATCAACATGCAAAAAATAAAACTTACCTTTAAATCATAAAAACCAATAGGTACTTTCCTAATTTCACTTTAATAGTGAATTAACAAATAGAGTTCCAAGACATATTTCCCAGACAGATACCTCCTGTAGATGCTCCTGCCTGTGGGTGCTCCTCCGGCTGGTCCTCCTGTCCCTGGCTGGTCCTGGTGATGAAGACGTGTCAATTAATAATATCCTCTTGATGCTATACAATTATTGTAACTGTTTCAGAAAATAAAAAGAGTCACTTTTTAATATTTTTTACTACTATTTTAAAATACCAGAAGGACATTTATAAAAATCTGTCAGAAAATACGTTTTATTATTTTTCCTTTTCACATAACCCCCCCCCAAACAAACTTTCACCTTGAAATTTTAAATGAATGGAACTTTTTTTTCAAATATTACCTTAATAATTAATAAATAATTTTCCAAGACATATTTCCCAGACAAATACCTCCTGTAGATGCTCCTGTCTGTGGGTGCTCCTCCGGCTGGTCCTCCTGTTCCCGGCTGGTCCTGGTGATGAAGACGTGTCAATACAATCGTATTGCAACTATACAGTTTGTATTTTTGCTTGAGAAAATAAAAAAAGTCGCTATATTTTCTACTATCGGGTTTAAAGGCCATAATAACAGTTATAAAAACCTGTCAGTATACCGGCATACGTTTTATTATATTACCTTTTCACATAAATATTTTTTTTAAACTTTCACTTTGAAATTGAAAAAAAAGCTCCACCAGCAATCTTTCTAATTTTTACTTCAACAATTAATAAATAATGTTCCAAGACATATTTCCCAGACAAATACCTCCTGTAGATGCTCCTGTCTGTGGGTGCTCCTCCGGCTGGTCCTCCTGTCTGCGGCTGGTCCTGGTGATGAAGACGTGTCAATTAATACAATCGTCTTACGTCTATACAGTTTACATTTTTGTTTCAAAATATAAAAAGAGTGGTTATAATATTGTTTACCACCAGTTTAAAAGGACAGAAGGTCATTAATAAACATTTTCAGTAATTACATTTGATCATTCTCCCTTTTCATCTAAATACAGCTATAAAACTTTTACCTTTAACAAAAAAACCCTGTAATTATGTATGATCAAATAATGTTCCCAGACATAGTTCACCCCCCCCCCCCCCCAGGGCGGTGCTACTGACTGAAGTGTCTTTAGGCCATTCCCAAAGGGGGGACATAAACCTTGTTCTTATGAATAGTAGAATTGTAATTGTAAATCAGCGGATTCATCAATGTCATGCTCATAACTGTGCCTGGACTGCAAGAGGGAACTGCTGCTTTTTCCAAATCCATACTATCGTCATTTCCTCTAGTTCTTTTGTATGTTTGTCAAACTCTTGTGACCCACTATTTCAGGGGTGCCTTGATAAAGCAGACTTTGTGCTGTTGAAGCTAGAGAGGTGGGCAGAGAAAGTCCGATTCCCTGTAAGGACTTCTCTGTTGACATCCACCCCTTGGCGCTCATATGACCTTATGCAGTTGCGAGCACCAGAAAACCTCTACTGAAACAAAACAAACAAGAAAGACATATTTCCCAGACAAATACCTCCTATAGATGTCCTGTCTGCGGGTGCTCCTCTTGGTGGTCCAGGTGGTCCTTAAGGAACAATCCAGTATACACACCACTCCAACATCCTCACACTCAAACTCAAAATCAGCAGGAAGCTCTACCCACACCATTCTACCCCTGCAACCCTCCCCACCCCTTCCCCCCCAAAAAAAGAAAAACCTACACTGCCCCCTCAACTACCTCCCACTATGGCCATGGCAATACCTACAAAATCCTAATCTGAACCTAGCCTATCCACCTAGCTCCCTATCAACCTATCTGCCTATCTCTACAGCCCCACTGCGTCACTTCAAGCCTGAGTGTGATATACGGAAATCGAGTTGTCTGTGGGTGGTCATCCGGCGGGTGGTCATCCGGCGGCTGGTCCTGGTGATGAAGACGTGTCAATAAACACAATCTTCTTATATCTATACAGTTTGTACTTTTAAGAAAATAAAAAGAGTAGCTATAATATTGTGTTTTTTTTTACCAATTTAAACGGACAAAAGGACATTTATAAAAATCTGTCAGGAGATATGTTTCATCATTTTCCTTTTTTATCAACATGCAAAAAATAAAACTTACCTTTAAATCATAAAAACCAATAGGTACTTTCCTAATTTCACTATAATAGTGAATTAACAAATAGAGTTCCAAGACATATTTCCCAGACAAATACCTCCTGTAGATGCTCCTGTCTGTGGGTGCTCCTCTGGCTGGTCCTCCTGTCCGCGGCTGGTCCTGGTGATGAAGACGTGTCAATTAATACAATCGTCTTACATCTATACATACAGTTTGTATTCTTTTTGTGAAAAAATAAATTGTAGATCAAATATTTTGCTACCGGTTTAAAAAGCAAAAACATTTTTTTAAATTTGTCCAAAAAATATGTTTCATCTTTTTCCTTTTTTCACCTAAACATTAAAAAAAATGTTTACCTTGTGCTTGTAATCAGAAAAACCAATAGGTATTTTTCTAATTTTACTTTAATAGTAAATTACCAAATACAGTCAAACCTGCCCTGACGGCCACCTCTATAAGACGGCCACCTGTAAAACGGCCACTTTGATTCACCCCCCCCCCCCTTGCGTTTTTTTCTATATAATTTAACTGTGTAAAATGGGCACCTGTTCAACTCGGCCGCGGCCACCATATTTTAACACACAACCCCTATCACACCAAACAATAACACTTGTCTTAGACGACCACCTTATTGACTCCATTACGTTTTGTCATAAATTGTGCTTTGGCCCCTGGCGTTTTAGGGGGGGGGGGGAGCCGTCATAAATCACCTGTCGTTGTTGTTAATGTACCTCCAACTCCAACCGATCATGTTGCGTAGGCCCCTCTCATTATTGACCAATAGGTAACAATTGTTCATCTGCTGGTGGGGTAAGCGTGTGATCCCTCGATAACCCAAAAGCCCCGCCCAAAACTCATACAAAAATCGTGAGATGAGTGGTCACTGTTTACCCAGTCTGTAACAAAGTAACAAAGGACGTCAACATGAACTTGTGACAGAAGCGTCGCTTGTTCTCCTCGTGGTGGCGACCCATGTGTTTGTTTTACCATAGCACTTGGTTCTCCTTGTCTGACACTTTTCGTTTCATTCTCGCCCTCGCACAAAAGCAACAACAAAAGAAAAAAAAAAAGAGAAAGAACCCCCCCCCCCCAGCAAAAACAACAGCAACAACAATAACAACAACAACAATGCAGCTACTTTCGAGAGACCTCAGCAGAGAGGAATGGTTTTTTTTTTTCATCTTGATCAGTCCTGCCCAAGACACCAACTGTCTTATTCGGCAATTTTTCTCCTCGACAATGGGTGGCCGTCTTACACAGGTTCGAGTATTACCAAATAATGTTCCAATACATATTTCCCAGACAAATACCTCCTGTAGATGCTCCTGTCTGTGGGTGCTCCTCCGGCTAGTTCTCCTGTCCATGGCTGGTCCTGGTGACGAAGACATGTCAATTAATACAATTGTCTTGTGTCTCTACAGTTTCCGTTTTTGTTTCAGAAAAATAAAGAGTTGATATTATATTTTTACTACTGGTTTAAAAGGACATTATTAGACATCTGTAAGTAAATACGTTTTTTATTTTTCCTTTTCAGCGAAATGCAATTAAAAGCCTTAGAGCTTGAAAATTGTTTAAAAATAAATACATTTATTTTTCTAACTTAACTTCAATGTTTGATTCCATTATGCTATTTGGACCGGGACATCTGACTGCATTTCATAGAAAGACAGAACAAAATGGTTCGACCACCTGTTACGTATGTTACCTAGCCAGCCAGCCTTGAGAACCTATAACACCAAGCACTCAAGCTATAAAGGAAGAGGAAGGCCACACAAAGGGTGGATTGAAGTTGTCAAGGAAGCCCTGATAAATCATAGTATCCGAACTGAAAGAGCTGCGGAGCTAGCCTACCATAGAAAACTGCATCTCCTCTCTATGCATAATGGCAACAGAGGATGAAAAAGTAAAAGTAAGTAATTGATCAATAATGTTCCAAGACATATTTCCCAGACAAATACCTCCTGTAGATGCCCCTGTCTGTGGGTGCTCCTCCGGCTAGTCCTCCTGTCCGCGGCTGGTCCTGGTGATGAAGACATGTCAATACAATCATCTTACATCTATATAGTTTCCATTTTTCTTTCAGAAAATAAAGAGTTGATATATTTTTACTACTGGTTTAAAAGGACATTAATAAAAATCTGTCAGTAAATACGTAGGCCTCTTATTATTTTCTCTTTTCACCTAAATGTAAAAATAAAACTTTTACCTTTAAATCAAAAGAACCGATAGATATTTTTCTTTTTTCTTTTTTTTTTTGTAGAGGTTTTACGGCGCTCACAACTGAATAAGGTCATATGACAACCATGGGGTGGATGTCAACAGAGAAGTTTTTACAGGGAATCAGACTTACTCTGCTCACCTCTCTGGCTTCAACAGCACAAAGTCTCTTTCGACTTTCAAAGCAACCCGGAAATAGTGGGTCACAAGTGTGTGACAAACATAAAAAAGTAGAGGAAAATGACGATAGTAAGGATTGGGAAAGTAAAAGAACAGTTCCCTGTTGTAGTTCAGACACAGTTATGAGCATGACATTGTTGAATCTGCCCTTTTACAATTCTACTGTACATAAGAACTGGAGTAGGGTCAGACTCGCTAAATCAGCGTCCGCGAGTAACGAAGTGCTCGCTGGCACTACCCGCAAACAAGCGGATGGGTAACGAGCCATCCGCTTGTGAAGAGTAGTTCGCTACTCATTGGACAGAGACAACAGTTCATTTAGCCAGCGAGCGGACGGGTGAATGGAGAGACTCCATGCATTCAAGCAGGCAGGCAGACAGACGGGGAGCGACTCCTATTGCATACTATTTACACCCTGCCCCCCTCGTAAAACATTCACCCTCCTGCCCCACATTGTAGCTAGGTGTTCATGCTAGAAACTGCTCTCCCCTTCCCCCCCCCCCCCATAAAAAGGCCTTTGGAAATTCTTTTTTGATTGACTAAGCAGGTGTTTTACGGCACTATCGACCCAAATTCTTTAAACTTCGCCTTCAGGTGAAATTGGAACATACACAGTGTGAACCACACGCGAGGTGAAAGGTTACACACATAGTGCTACGTCACCAGCCTCTCTCACTCTCTGTGGCACCGCAAGTAGCTTGAAACACTATGCGTAACAAACAAACAATAGACGGCAGGCCTAACATCGAGTCGAGTATCTCGTGTGCTAGAGTTAGTCTGTTCGCCCGCCCGTTAAGTGAATTAAATTGTGGAGCGGACCAAAAAAAAGAACTGACTTGAGGCCCGCAGTCTGCTCGCTAAGAGAGTAAAATTGTGGAGTGGACCCAAAAAATGAACTGTCTTGAGGTTCGCAGTCCACTCGCATGGCCGTCCGTTACCCGCTCGCTCTGACAGTCCGCGAGTAATGAACCCGTCCATCCGCTCGCCCCAACTCTAATAAAAACGAGAAGGGTGGGGGGGGGGGGGTATTTTTAAAATTTTGCTTTAATTATAAATTAAATAATGTTCCAAGACATTATTTTCCAGACAAATACCTCCTGTAGATGCTCCTGACTGTGGGTGCTCCACCGGCTAATCCTCCTGTCCGTGGCTGGTCCTGGTGATGAAGACGTGTCAATTAATATAATCGTATTGTATCTATACAATTTATATTTTTGTTTCAGAATATACAAGAGGGGATATATTTTTACTACTGGTTTAACTGTTTAACTATGTCTCGACAGTTGCAGCGTCCGGTAGTCGAGGTCCATAACTATGACTGGACCGATGCGAAGTCATTGTATTATGGTAGGAGCCGAATATAAAAAAGTATGAGCTAACAAGCCTTTAGTTTGACCCGGAAGTCAAAGATAAATGAATTCTACATCTGCGTAATGTTTAATTGATGAGTTTGACTCGAAACAAGTGGTTTTATAAACGTAATATGTCGGGTCGCATTTCCACAAACACGAGAGAATTACGCGGAAACGTGATTTCAAATTGCATGTTAAAGGGCCAGAAAAGACAATGAAAACGGGTCAGGAGAAATGTTTTATTAGTTTTCTTTTTCACCAAAATGCAAAAACAAGTCTTTCACCTTGAAATAACAAAAACAATAGTTATTTTTCTAATTTTACTTTAATTATTAATAAATAGTGTTCCAAGACATATTTCCCAGACAAATACCTCCTGTAGATGCTCCTGTCTGTGGGTGCTCCTCCGGCTGGTCCTGTCCGCGGCTGGTCCTGGTGATGAAGACGTGTCAATTAATACAATCATATTACATCTATACATACAGTTTGTATTCTTTTCGTGAAAAAATAAACTGACGCTAAAATATTTTTGCTACTGGTTTAAAAAGCATCAAAGACATTTTAAAAAATTTGTCCAAAAATATGCTTCATCAATTTTGTCAATCAATACTATTGTCTTACGTCTATACAGTTTGCATTTTTGTTTCAAAATATAAAAAGAGTCCTTATGATTTTACCACCAGTTTAAAAGGACAGAAGGTCATTAATAAAAACCTTTTTCAGTAAAAATACATTTTATCATTCTCTCTTTCCACCTAAATGCAACAATAAAACTTTTACCTTCAACTCGAAAAACTATAATAATGAACACCGAGACATATTTCCCAGACAAATACCTCCTGTAGATGTTCTGTCTGCGGATGCTCCTCTTGGTCGTCCAGGTGGTCCTTAAGGAACAATCCAGTATACACGCCACTCCAACATCATCACACTCAAACTCAAAATCAGCAGGAAGCTCTACCCACACCATTCTACCCCTGCAACCCCCCCCCCTTCCCCCCCAAAAAAGAAAAACCTACACTGCCCCCTCAACTACCTCCCGCCATGGCCATGGCAATATCGACAAAATTCTACTCTGACTCTAACGTATCCACCTAGCTCCCTATCAACCTATCTGCCTATCTCTACAGCCCCACTGCGTCACTTCAAGCCTGAGTGTGATATACGGAAATCGTAGAAGCAGACCACTTTGATACTTGTTGGACCAGAAAAGTGAACAAACCGTCTGATGTCACCAAACTTTGAACTGAAGGAAAGTGATAGAATTGCCTCGTCATCTTTCTAGTTCAGTGATCTCGTATAGTGAAGCAGCTTCTGTACAATATCTGAAACAGTACATCATACAAAGAATTTTTCTGGCGTTGAGTCCATGTTTTTACAGCCCTATCCGCACAATTTCACACAAGCTTGAGAAATCAAAGTGCACAGTCAGCTATTATAATTGCCACTTATCGTTCGCTGGTGTAACTGACAGAAGTCCATTTCAGGGTAGCTGTGGCAGTATATACTCGTCTGGCTGGTTGTCTAAGAGTGAGTGGAAGGTCCGTGCTGTCTGGGCAGGGTGTCAGCTTCTTGGGTGACTGTCAGCTGTTGGCTTCTCGTGTGGGTGCTGGCTTTCTGTGAAAAATAAATTTGAAGTCAAATTAGTTAATTAAATTTTACAGTTTAAGCAAAGAAAAGC
This sequence comes from Aplysia californica, assembly GCF_000002075.1. Lineage (NCBI taxonomy): Eukaryota > Metazoa > Mollusca > Gastropoda > Aplysiida > Aplysiidae > Aplysia > Aplysia californica. The sequence goes on along the minus strand of NW_004797491.1, from coordinate 739,637 downwards.
ACATCCAAGGCAATAACAATTATCAAAATGTAGGGAAAAAATACGACAGACAGGCACAAACTACAGGGGAAAGGAAACGAGAAGGTTCTGTCATTGACACACCCCACCCATCGACAATAACAAAAGGCAATATATTGGGGGTTTTTGGGGTGGGTTTTGGGTTTTGTTTTTTAAAAAGTGTTTTACGGCGCTCACAAATGCATAAGGTTATAAGAGCTCGCGGGACACATTAAACTTTTTCAGTTGGTAGGAAATTTTGAAATTTGCCCGGGTGGCGGTCAAAGCCTACTCTTATCGATTGGGAACAACCAAGGGATCTCTAACGTGTGCAACTTGCACTCGGGCCCTTTGAGATTTTTCGCCCTTGTCCGAGAAGGCTAGGTGCAGATCTTTCTTACCAGAAGATCAGGGGTGTGGCTGAAAGACAGCAGTAAGAAGGAACCAGGGAGAAGCAGTAGAAAGGCTGCAGAAAGAGTCAGAAGCCCACAGGAGGGGGCAAAGGAGGTGAGGGGGTGGGGGCAAAAAGAGGAGACGAAGGCAGACGATAGAACATTGCTAGAGAGCCAGCAATGAGGTGAAACGAGACAATTTTAGAGAAGAATTTTTTTGGTCGCTACCCGGACTCGAACCCAGGACCTTCGAATGAGCGGCCAACACCCTAACCTCTAGGTCACGAGAGCCCCCATATTGGTTTTTGATTGAGTATTATGTTCTATATCGCTATTGAGAAAATCTTTTCATGTATTTGCCACATAGATCTACAGATTTTCCAAACATCAACTTTTCTTACTACTGATTAAAAGGATGGACAAACATTTACAAAAGTCTGTCTGCAAAATTATGAGTTAAAAATGTTCACTTTTTTACAACTTTGATACTAGATCTATGCATTTCTTGTAGACTAAAGTTTTGCAAAACAAAGATCTTTCCTGGGTCAATAATATTAACAATGACTACCTGTTGGAGCATTTAAAATACCAAATACTGATATAAGCGTATCTTTGAATTCACCGCATTCTATCAAAATAAGCCAAACAGTAGAAGAAACAAATTGTAGCATGTTATAAAGAAAGGACATTTTTATCCTTCTAGGAGATGTTCTTCACATGGTTGTGTATTTTTGACCAATTAAAACTTCCATTATTCCAATATTAGTATCAGTGTGATCTCTCTCTCTTGCCTTTTTTAAACTCCCAGTGGAGCACAGGCCATCAACAACACTACTCCAGCGAAGCCTGTCCTGAGCATCCTTTTCTATCTGTTTCCATGATGTCCCCGCTTTTTCAATTTCCGCTGATAGTGATACCGCTCGCCTCCATGTCATCTTAGGTCTTCCCTTCTTACGCTTTCCTTGTGGGGATCAGTGTGATAATGCAACCTATTGAAGGAGAGGTTCCACCTTCAAGGACACGAAGCAACCAATATAAATTGTTCTCAGTTGAATTGATTTAAAAAGCAAATATTCAGGTCTTAGGTTAATTTTAGACTCATTACTCGACATGTCCAGGGGCATTTTTTGAGACACACCTAAATACAAACATGTAATTTGAAGTTGAACTCAAAACTCACCAATTATTGGTACTTTTTAATTTCTAAAGTAGTAATTGAGTTAATGTCCTAATACGGGACGTCTGTTAATAGTTGACAGGTTCGACTATTACCAAATAATGTTCCAATACATATTTCCCAGACAAATACCTCCTGTAGATGCTCCTGTCTGTGGGTGCTCCTCCGGCTAGTCCTCCTGTCCGCGGCTGGTCCTGGTGATGAAGACATGTCAATTAATACAATCATCTTACATCTATATAGTTTCCATTTTTCTTTCAGAAAATAAAGAGTTGATATATTTTTACTACTGGTTTAAAAGGACATTAATAAAAATCTGTCAGTAAATGCGTAGGCCTCTTTTTATTTTTCCTTTTCAGCGAAATGCAATTAAATAGAGCTTGAAAATTGTTTAAAAATAAATGCATTTATTTTTCTAATTTAACTTCAATGTTTGATTACATTATGCTATTTGGACCGGGACATCTGACTGCATTTCATAGAAAGACAGAACAAAATGGTTCGACCACCTGTTACGTATGTTACCTAGCCAGCTAGCCTTGAGAACCTATAACACCAAGTACTCAAGCTATAAAGGAAGAGGAAGGCCACACAAAGGGTGGATTGAAGTTGTCAAGGAAGCCCAAACATGTAATTTGAAGTTGAACTCAAAACTCACCAATTATTGGTACTTTTTAATTTCTAAAGTCCTCTCTATGCATAATGGCAACAGAGGATGAAAAAGTAAAAGTAAGTAACTGATCAATAATGTTCCAAGACATATTTCCCAGACAAATACCTCCTGTAGATGCCCCTGTCTGTGGGTGCTCCTCCGGCTAGTCCTCCTGGGTCCGCGGCTGGTCCTGGTGATGAAGACATGTCAATTAATACAATCATCTTACATCTATATAGTTTCCATTTTTCTTTCAGAAAATAAAGAGTTGATATATTTTTACTACTGGTTTAAAAGGACATTAATAAAAATCTGTCAGTAAATACGTAGGCCTCTTATTATTTTCTCTTTTCACCTAAATGTAAAAATAAAACTTTTACCTTTAAATCAAAAGAACCGATAGATATTTTTCTTTTTTCTTTTTTTTTTTGTAGAGGTTTTACGGCGCTCACAACTGAATAAGGTCATATGACAACCATGGGGTGGATGTCAACAGAGAAGTTTTTACAGGGAATCAGACTTACTCTGCTCAGAGCACAAAGTCTCTTTCGACTTTCAAAGCAACCCGGAAATAGTGGGTCACAAGTGTGTGACAAACATAAAAAAGTAGAGGAAAATGACGATAGTAAGGATTGGGAAAGTAAAAGAACAGTTCCCTGTTGTAGTTCAGACACAGTTATGAGCACGACATTGTTGAATCTGCCCTTTTACAATTCTACTGTACATAAGAACTGGAGTAGGGTCAGACTCGCTAAATCAGCGTCCGCGAGTAACGAAGTGCTCGCTGGCACTACCCGCAAACAAGCGGATGGGTAACGAGCCATCCGCTTGTGAAGAGTAGTTCGCTACTCATTGGACAGAGACAACAGTTCATTTAGCCAGCGAGCGGACGGGTGAATGGAGAGACTCCATGCATTTGAGCAGGCAGACAGACGGACGGGGAGCGACTCCTATTGCATACTATTTACACCCTGCCCCCCTCGTAAAACATTCACCCTCCTGCCCCACATTGTAGCTAGGTGTTCATGCTAGAAACTGCTCTCCCCTCCCCCCCCCCATAAAAAGGCCTTTGGAAATTCTTTTTTGATTGACTGAGCAGGTGTTTTACGGCACTATCGACCCAAATTCTTTAAACTTCGCCTTCAGGTGAAATTGGAACATACACAGTGTGAACCACACGCGAGGTGAAAGGTTACACACATAGTGCTACGTCACCAGCCTCTCTCACTCTCTGTGGCACCGCAAGTAGCTTGAAACACTATGCGTAACTAACAAACAATAGACGGCAGGCCTAACATCGAGTCGAGTATCTCGTGTGCTAGAGTTAGTCCGTTCGCCCGCCCGTTAAGTGAATTAAATTGTGGAGCGGACCAAAAAAAAAGAACTGACTTGAGGCCCGCAGTCTGCTCGCTAAGAGAGTAAAATTGTGGAGTGGACCCAAAAAATGAACTGTCTTGAGGTTCGCAGTCCACTCGCATGGCCGTCCGTTACCCGCTCGCTCTGACAATCCGCGAGTAATGAACCCGTCCATCCGCTCGCCCCAACTCTAATAAAAACGAGAAGGGTGGGGGGGGGGGGGGGTTAAAATTTTGCTTTAATTATAAATTAAATAATGTTCCAAGACATTATTTTCCAGACAAATACCTCCTGTAGATGCTCCTGTCTGTGGGTGCTCCACCGGCTAATCCTCCTGTCCGTGGCTGGTCCTGGTGATGAAGACGTGTCAATTAATATAATCGTATTGTATCTATACAATTTGTATTTTTGTTTCAGAATATACAAGAGTGGATATATTTTTACTACTGGTTTAACTGTTTAACTATGTCTCGACGGTTGCAGCGTCCGGCAGTCGAGGTCCATAACTATGACTGGACCGATGCGAAGTCATTGTATTATGGTAGGAGCCGAATATAAAAAAGTATGAGCTAACAAGCCTTTAGTTTGACCCGGAAGTCAAAGATAAATGAATTCTACATCTGCGTAATGCTTAATTGATGAGTTTGACTCGAAACAAGTGGTTTTATAAACGTAATATGTCGGGTTGCATTTCCACAAACACGAGAGAATTACGCGGAAACGTGATTTCAAATTGCATGTTAAAGGGCCAGAAAAGACAATAAAAACGGGTCAGGAGAAATGTTTTGTTATTTTTCCTTTTCACCAAAATGCAAAAACAAGTCTTTCACCTTGAAATAACAAAACCAATAGTTATTTTTCTAATTTTACTTTAATTATTAATAAATAGCGTTCCAAGACATATTTCCCAGACAAATACCTCCTGTAGATGCTCCTGTCTGTGGGTGCTCCTCCGGCTGGTCCTGTCCGCGGCTGGTCCTGGTGATGAAGACGTGTCAATTAATACAATCATATTACATCTATACATACAGTTTGTATTCTTTTCGTGAAAAAATAAACTGTCGCTAAAATATTTTTGCTACTGGTATAAAAAGCATCAAAGACTTTAAAAAATTTGTCCAAAAATATGCTTCATCTTTTGTCAATCAATACTATTGTCTTACGTCTATACAGTTTGCATTTTTGTTTCAAAATATAAAGAGTCCTTATAATTTTACCACCAGTTTAAAAGGACAGAAGGTCATTAATAAAAACCTTTCAGTAAAAATACATTTTATCATTCTCTCTTTTCCACCTAAATGCAACAATAAAACTTTTACCTTCAACTCGAAAAACTATAATAATGAACACCGAGACATATTTCCCAGACAAATACCTCCTGTAGATGTTCTGTCTGCGGATGCTCCTCTTGGTCGTCCAGGTGGTCCTTAAGGAACAATCCAGTATACACACCACTCCAACATCATCACACTCAAACTCAAAATCAGCAGGAAGCTCTACCCACACCATTCTACCCCTGCAACCCCCCCCCCTTCCCCCCCAAAAAAGAAAAACCTACACTGCCCCCTCAACTACCTCCCGCCATGGCCATGGCAATATCGACAAAATTCTACTCTGACTCTAACCTATCCACCTAGCTCCCTATCAACCTATCTGCCTATCTCTACAGCCCCACTGCGTCACTTCAAGCCTGAGTGTGATATACGGAAATCGTAGAAGCAGACCACTTTGATACTTGTTGGACCAGAAAAGTGAACAAACCGTCTGATGTCACCAAACTTTGAACTGAAGGAAAGTGATAGAATTGCCTCGTCATCTTTCTAGTTCAGTGATCTCGTATAGTGAAGCAGCTTCTGTACAATATCTGAAACAGTACATCATACAAAGAATTTTTCTGGCGTTGAGTCCATGTTTTTACAGCCCTATCCGCACAATTTCACACAAGCTTGAGAAATCAAAGTGCACAGTCAGCTGTTATAATTGCCACTTATCGTTCGCTGGTGTAACTGACAGAAGTCCATTTCAGGGTAGCTGTGGCAGTATATACTCGTCTGGCTGGTTGTCTAAGAGTGAGTGGAAGTTCCGTGTTGTCTGGGCAGGGTGTCAGCTTCTTGGGTGACTGTCAGCTGTTGGCTTCTCGTGTGGGTGCTGGCTTTCTGTGAAAAATAAATTTGAAGTCAAATTAGTTAATTAAAATTTACAGTTTAAGCAAAGAAAAGCACATCCAAGGCAATAACAATTATCAAAATGTAGGTAAAAAATACGACAGACAGGCACAAACTACACGGGAAAGGAAACGAGAAGGTTCTGTCATTGACACACCCCACCCATCGACAATAACAAAAGGGGGTTTTTGGGGTGGGTTTTCGGGTTTTGTTTTTTAAAAAGTGTTTTACGGCGCTCACAATTGCATAAGGTTATATGAGCTCGCGGGACACATTAAACTTTTTCAGTTGGTAGGAAATTTTGAAATTTGCCCGGGTGGCGGTCAAAGCCTACTCTTATCGATTGGGAACAACCAAGGGATCTTTAACGTGTGCAACTTGCACTCGGGCCCTTTGAGATTTTTCGCCCTTGTCCGAGAAGGCTAGGTGCAGATCTTTCTTACCAGAAGATCAGGGGTGTGGCTGAAAGACAGCAGTAAGAAGGAACCAGGGAAAAGCAGTAGAAAGGCTGCAGAAAGAGTCAGAAGCCCACAGGAGGGGGCAAAGGAGGTGAGGGGGTGGGGGCAAAAAGAGGAGACGAAGGCAGACGATAGAACATTGCTAGAGAGCCAGCAATGAGGTGAAACGAGACAATTTTAGAGAAGAATTTTTTTGGTCGCTACCCGGACTCGAACCCGGGACCTTCGAATGAGCGGCCAACACCCTAACCTCTAGGTCACGAGAGCCCCCATATTGGTTTTTGATTGAGTATTATGTTCTATATCGCTATTGAGAAAATCTCTTCATGTATTTGCCACATAGATCTACAGATTTTCCAAACATCAACTTTTCTTACTACTGATTAAAAGGATGGACAAACATTTACAAAAATCTGTCTGCAAAATTATGAGTTAAAAATGTTTACTTTTTTACAACTTTGATACTAGATCTATGCATTTCTTGTAGACTAAATTTTTGCAAAACAAAGATCTTTCCTGGGTCAATAATACTAACAATGACTTCCTGTTGGAGCATTTAAAATACCAAATACTGGTATAAGCGTATCTTTGAATTCACCGCATTCTATCAAAATAAGCCAAACAGTAGAAGAAACAAATTGTAGCATGTTATAAAGAAAGGACATTTTTATCCTTCTAGGAGATGTTCTTCACATGGTTGTGTATTTTTGACCAATTAAAACTTCCATTATTCCAATATTAGTATCAGTGTGATCTCTCTCTCTCTTGCCTTTTTTAAACTCCCAGTGGAGCACAGGCCATCAACAACACTACTCCAGCGAAGCCTGTCCTGAGCATCCTTTTCTATCTGTTTCCATGATGTCCCCGCTTTTTCAATTTCCGCTGATAGTGATACCGCTCGCCTCCATGTCATCTTAGGTCTTCCCTTCTTACGCTTTCCTTGTGGGGATCAGTGTGATAATGCAACCTATTGAAGGAGAGGTTCCACCTTCAAGGACACGAAGCAACCAATATAAATTGTTCTCAGTTGAATTGATTTAAAAAGCAAATATTCAGGTCTTAGGTTAATTTTAGACTCATTACTCGACATGACCAGGGGCATTTTTTTGAGACACACCTAAATACAAACATGTAATTTGAAGTTGAACTCAAAACTCACCAATTATTGGCACTTTTTAATTTCTAAAGTAGTAATTGAGTTAATGTCCTAATACGGGACGTCTGTTAATAGGGGGGGGGGAAGAGAGAGAGAGAGAGAGAGAGAGAGAGAGAGAGAGAGAGAGAGAGAGAGATTGCTCTGGCTTAAATTAAGAGTCGCAAGGGTGGTTGCTGGATGTGGAATACTGAAAATAGAAATTACTAAATCTGAAGGAACTAGGAGGAAGGGGTTAAGGGGGAGGGGGGTGCAGTTTGAGTAGAAAGAGTGCACAGGAAATACAAGTGAGAGAGAAACAACGGAACTAGAATCTAGCCCAAAATAGGGAAAGGGGAATGAAATGACCTTTCAGTACGCACAATAAAATATGTACAATGAGGAGGAATGGGGGAGACGAAGAATGAGGACTTGATAATAAGAATTGGAATACGGTTCAATATCAAGAAATACGAAAACAAATAACATACCTGAATATTTGCTAAAATATAATGGAATCTAAATCTCTTTGTGTCGCCTGATCGCCTCGGTTTCATTAGCACAGGAGACGGGAAGGCAGTGTCCAATGTAGTTTTACTACTGGAATCACAAGTACCTGGAATGTCGCCAGCTTCGAACTGATTAATTTCTGCTCAAAGTGCCCTAAGAGAGCACGAACTGAATTGTATTCACCAAGTAGCTGTCTGCTAATTGGCTGTTGGATCTCCGAATTCTACTCATCAGTCACTTTTTTTTTTTTTAGCTGAGTACTGTAAACGAGGCGTCACAAAAAAGCGTAGACTAACATAGCCAGAAAGACAACGTTGTTGGTTGTTTTTGTCCCCCCCCCCCCGTGTGTGTGTGTGTGTGTGTGTGTGTGTGTGTGTGCGTGAGAGAGAGAGAGAGAGAGAGAGAGAGAGAGAGAGAGAGAGAGAGAGAGAGAGAGAGAGAGAGAGAGAGAG
>NW_004797491.1:701798-730853 GCF_000002075.1 Aplysia californica | reverse complement strand
CTCTGCCCCCCCCCGCACTCTACCCCATTCGCTGTCTGGTCACACCTGCCTAACGTCAGCCAAAGTTAAAGGACCTGACGAATGTGTCAGGGGACAAACTGTTTTTGTACACCATGCAACCTCCTTGCAGTTTTTTTTGGTTTTTTTTTTTGGTAGACATTCACATTTAACTTCTGAATTTGATCCAACAAAACTCATATTGGTTACTTTTGATTGCAATGGGCATAGTAACAATGTATTCCAATAATTCTTTGGCATTGTTTTAGCTATACACATCTCGCAACTTTTCTTGCAACTTTTGCTATTTTCAAATGCAACTTTCTCTGAGGACAGAATAATGTCACATGAGCGCGCGGACACATTAAATTTTAATATTTTCAGTCGGTAGGAAACACTGAATTTTGCCCGGGCGGGGGCCGAAGCCTACTCTTATTCGATTTTGGACTACCAATAGGATCTTGTACGTTCGCGACTTGCGCACGGGACCTCCGAGACGTTTCGCCCTTGTTCGAGAAGGCTAAGTGTAGATCTTTCCTGCCACAAGATAGGGGTTGAGGGAAAAAAAAACAGCAGTAAGAAGGAGGCAAGGAGTAACAGTAGAATAAAATAAGGCTGCAGAAAGATTCAGGAGCCCAGAAGAGGGAGCAAAGGGGTTGAGGGGGTGGGAGCCGAAAGTGGAGACGAAAGCAGACAAAATAACATTGCTTGAGATCAAGAAAGGAGGTGAAACGAGACAATTTTAGAAAAGAAAAATTTCAGTCGCTATCCGGACTCGAAACCGGGACCAATTGAAAGAGAGGTGAGCACCCCTCATGCCCATGAGAGCCCCCTTTGCCTCTCTATGAATTGATGGAACAAGTTTCTCGCCTCCATCGGCATAGCATAGTCGATCTTTCTCTGACTGGCAATACATTGAGTTTATAGTGTTATATCTCAGTATTCGCCTGTTATTCTGAGATCACACAACAATAGAATCATGTCCCTCAAACGATGGACAGTCCGATGAGCTATTAAAATTTAACAGAGAAACTTCGATATACTGCCAGCCCCGCTATTTCAACTACATTTTTATGCTCGTCCCAAGGCAAGACTGGCAGTTATGTTACGTACGAAGTTTGACAGTCATATTATTATAGTAGGGCCTACTACTATAACACAAGAAAAATTAATAGGACCAAAGGGCACGTCAACCATTTTATTTTATGGGCCTAGTATAAAAAAAAATGTAATAAAATACAAAGGTTGTCGAGCCTTTTGGTCCTATTAACTATTAATTCATTTTTTCCCCTATCAAATTCCTGGATAATTATCCCTCAGAGGAATCCTGCCACAATTGCGTTCGCCTTCTTTTTTATTATCTTTTTAAACGATCTTTTTTTACCCCCCCCCCCTCCCCCAATCAACACAATTTTTATCATTTGGGAGGCAGGATTTCGACAGTGCCTGTAAGGGCCAGCCCAGGCTGAGAGAAATAAATTTCAGCAGAAATCCGAGACACCCTATAAACACTCTCTCCCCTTGGGAACTGAACTCGGGTCTCCTGTGTGAGACAGCGAAGCACTTAACCGCGACACCACAGACGCCGGAGTGTTCGCTTTCAGAACAAGGAGATTAACTCTAACTCCTTGTTTCAGAATGATTAAATGTGCTCGGAGACCATTTACAAATGGGAAGGGGAAAAAGGCCCCAAATAAACATTACCATAAACGTCCCCCCCCCCCCCACGCGCGCGTGCACACACACGACTCTGAATATTTCGCTACCCTACAATCACAAAGTTCAATCTGCTCAGTACCTAGTTTTCGGAAATTTGATGTCAAAAGTTTTGATTTTCACATGTCAAGCTTTTTCGAACGCAATTCTTTGAATACAACCTTGATAACGACTCCGCATTCAATAATCTAACGATTAAGATAGAGCAGATAGAACATTTATTCTTGGTCTTTGACCTTACGGTCTTAGAAACTAAAAACGGCCAAAAATGTCAGATAGAACTTTGCAATTCTAAGGCAGCGATCAGTCTAAGATATACCATTCCTTTGAGAGTGTCAAAAGGAAGCATACAGCCAGATAGGTTCCCCTGCAGCTGGAAAATAGGACAAAGTACAGACGGACATTGCCCAACCAAGCAGGGAATTGAATCCACAACCTTTTACTTTTAGTTGCCAGTCCAACACTTTACCACAAGATTGACACCTTGGAATAGGCAAGTGTAATGCAATAGGCCCATTCAGAAAGTCCCCAGAAACACAAACAAATGGCTTCATTTTTATTGGGAAAATCGAACAAAAAGATCTGTAGTGTAAACTTAACATTCAGTTTAATTGAACAGAGCGCTTACAAAAATATTATGATAATTTCTTTCAAGCAGAGTAGCCTATCAATACCAAAATCAAAGCAACACAGGTAAAGTCTAGCCACTCGCGCTGAAAGTGTAAACACAAGAAGACATGTAAACATAACATCCAGATATCAGACAAATTCATTAATATCAGAATCAATGCCATTATAAAATAATTATATCTTTGAAGTAGAGTCTCAATAAGAAAATCAACATATAACAAGTGTAAAGTCTGTTGTCACTCGTGCAGAAAGTATAAAGGCACCACAAAGTTTTTAAAAAAGCAAAAAACAAGTTAAAAGAAAACGTAATTTATTTCTATTTTCCTCACAAATTAAGTAACAGAGACACACGTTGTGAAACAATAACAATATACAATATGTATAAATAATATGTATTCTAGCATGCACAAAGTGAAATCCGCTGGACGTGGAAATCTTTTCATTGTACACGAATTTTGTTATGTACGAATTTCATTATGTGTGAATTTCAGGCCCAAGGTCAAGGCACTAAAAGTTGGATAACAGGGCCAAATTTGTACACGAATTAGGCTGATTTGGGTTTATGACCTAATTTTTCCCCCCACATCTGCTAGGCTTTTCGCTTCTTTCTCCCTGCTATGATCCACTCTCTACTACAACTTTCCCAAGAACTATCTTTGAAGAATGCCAGCAAGTTGTTGTTTCGTGTATAACCTTTACTGCTTACACATGAGGCAAAAATACAGGATATCTGTCCTCACACGAGAGCGGACTCCTTATACGCAACTGAAGTGTGCAGGCTTTTGAGTCATATGCAACAACCATCACTGGCCAACACTATTAGTATTGCCCTCATCTTTCAAAAGGGTGGTTTGTCTATCTTGAAAATCTGTTCACTCTGTGCGTGCTAGACTATATATGCGCGCGCGCGTGTGTGTGTGTGCTTTTGTGTGTGTGTGTGTGTGTGTGTGTTTGTGTGTGCACGTGTCTGCATGGGATTGCAAGAAAGAGAAGAGTGTTAGCAATAGATGCGAGTCTTTTAAACATTTACATGTACTGTCATTTAAGGCACTTCTCAATCAATTTTGACAGTAGATTTGAGTGCATGGTAAATGCCAAACTGACGTGAAAATTATTCACACATATCAATAAACACTATAATTTAGAGTAGACTATAGCAAACCATTATGACAACAGCCATTATGCTTTCAGAAAGCAGATTCAAATCAATGGCAACTCTATAAAGAGGCACAAAGAGAAAGTCTTTTTTAATTTCAGTAAGAGTTTTACAGCACTTACAATACAAATAGGTCGTTTAAGCGCTAAAGATAAGAGTGTATAACTAGAGGAGAACATACAAAGGAAAGGAGTGGAGATAAGGACGATAGAAGTGTGATACGAAAGAAGGAGCAAACCACAACAGAGCACCAGTCAACCACTCACACATTAGAGGAGGAACATTCCAGATGGCATATCCAGCACTTGCAATGTGGTATGTAAAGTATAGTGAATAGTACCTAATTTTGTTTACTTGTACTCTATTTTTTTACGATTAAAAAACCCTCCCAACCGAATCCTGACAACACTCATAGACGCATCCGATCTCCATTTCAAAGTCAACAGGGGAATGGCAAATCGTTTTGGTAAAGTAATTCAAGATTTAAAAAAAAATGTAAGCATTCCATTAAATCGCACGCATCCAGGCACTCAGCGACGGCAACCATAAAATTCGAGAATGGCACACATGAACAACAAAAAGAAATAACAAGCTGCAGACACAACAAGGAATTTGAATCATCTTGTATTCTTTTCAACAGTATCATTCAAACTGCAACAAAAGCACATACAGTGGAGTTTGCTTAACTGAAATCTGTGGGATCACCAGGTTTTCTTCAGTTAACCAAAATTTTTGGTTTAGAGAGGTTGCTTAAATAGAGGTAAAAAAATTGAGGATTTTTTTTCTTTCTGATTACCGCTGTTTTTGGATTTACAGGGTTCGATTAAAGTGGATGTTACTGTCTGCACTGGGATTATTGAATTAAAAAGACATTTTATAATTTTTACACGACAAAGGCTTCAACCTCGCCTTTGAAGACCAACACTGGCAGAAAAAGAAACGGAAAAGAAAGGTGGAAATAACTTATAAACTATTTCCTCCAACTAAGGAAACCATCTCATCTTCTTCTGTGTGAAGTAAAGAGCACAATGGTAACCAGGGATGCCACTGGGATTTTGTGAAAATAACAGAAAATTTACGAAGTTGCATCTGTAAACTAAAAGTAAAAGACAGTTGATATACACAATTAATATGATCAGGTTAAACAGAAAATAAAGGCTGAAAATATAAAAATAATAACTGTTCTTCTTATCGGACTTCATTGAGAGCAACAGAAATAACAGGAAATCAAACAGCAAAAAAACAACAACCCTGCTTAACACTACAAATGCTAGTACAGTAGTCGCCGCCTAAATGCATGGCGCTAAGGAGGACTCCTAAGAGTGCATTTACAGGAAGCGTGCGTTTACGTGAGCCTGTGAGGGGGGGGGGGGGTATTGAGGGGAGGGGGGTGAGAAGGGGGGGGGGGGGAGAGAGGAGACCAAATGCAACCATCTCATTTCCTTTCTTTATTAGTGATTATTGTCACCTCTTTTGTTTTTTTGGGGGGAGGGGGGAGGTTGTCACACTTTCACCGATTATGTCATGAAACATCGAAACTGTTTTATAAAGGATGCCCGGATCCCAGCTTGGGTCTACAAAGGCGTTGAGCAAGTGGAGTAAAAAAAGCAGGAAGAGTGACTCACTGTGCTGATACGCACGAACATGTCGGGAACAGATAAGAGGAAACCGTTAGTGATAGATGACGAGTGTTCAGCCATGTAGCTTTCCAAACGACCACTCCTGACAATCTGTACGGCGTGCGTTTAGGCGGAGACAATTGTATTAGATGTATCAAGACAACATGATAAAAGGACAGAACAGGTGTCATGGGATCCTGCTTATGTAACCCAGCCAACCATGGTGGAACTTTGTAATAATAGTCTAGGTGGTGAGAGGCACAATAAAGTGGGCAACAATTCATGTCTCGGTTACGCTTTGTTGAGGATGAAGAATAAACATTTTCACTATAACAGGAAAACGATAATAATAGTAATAATAATAATAATAATAATAATAATAATAATATTAATAACAATAATGCGTAACTATTACGTAACTCGGCCAACCAGCAGGGTGGAGCTTTGTAATGTTAGTCTAGGTGGTGAGAGACACAATAATTTGGGCATCAGTTCATATCTCACAAGAATAAAGAATAATCTCAAGAATTAACATCATACCCACAACAGTAAAATGGTAATGATAATAATAATAATAATAATAAAAACATATTCAATAGAAAAAAAAAAGAATATTAATTTTCATCACAAATAAGAGAAAACATGAGTAGAAATAAACAAATAGAGTCGAACCGCCTCCACCGACCATCCCTCCAAGACAATCACCAGTACAAATGACCAGTTCTCACCCCAACCCCCGTTTAAAAAAAAAAATATATATAACTTACTGATACTGTCCAAGAACCACATTTCTATGACTGTTTATTCTTCGACAATGGGTAGTCATCTTGGTTATAACAAGAACAAAAAACCAACAAAACAACATTGCAATAACAACAACAACAACAACAGTATTAGTAGTCATAATAATTATGAAAAGAAAAGAAGAAGAACAATTATGGTATTGATAGTAATAAAAAAATCGTAAAAACAATACCAATAATGCTTCATGTAATTAGTAATGTGCATAATTTGCATTGGAAGAGTGCTTTGTAAAAAAAAAGACGGGTTCATAAAATAAATACTTTTCCCCTGAGTAGTACGCACAAGAGAAAGGGGAACAAATGTATGCAAGCTGAAGCAGGATCTTCAATTTAACCTTCACCGTTGGCAGGATAAGCCCAGTAGGTGGAGTGCCATTAAAATTTTTTTCAGCACAACCAAAGTTAACAGATAACCAGAAATATGGAGATGAACTTAGGTAGCCTGAACTGTAAACCAGAATGATGTCTTAAACCATATTAACAACTAGAGAGGCCTTGCCTTGCACGGAGTCTATTGATTTGCACCTTGAGCTGCATTGTGTGGTGTTTCAATCTCCAAAAGTGCAACACTGCTATGGTACACATTTCTATGAGGTGATAATTATGGTATAGGCTTAAAGCCCCTATCAACACTGATATGAGGTCAAGAAAAATATGTCTGATTAGAATTGAATGAAAACTGAGGCTACAAAGCGAAAGTAGAGTTGTTCTTCTTTCTTTGATTTTTGGAATGGTTGAATTTTAAAAAACCCATAATTTTTAGAGGGTTATTTCCCTTTTCCAGGATTTCGGGACATGCATCCGGGCAAATCCTCAGAGAGCTAAATGGTTAAGCTAAATATAGGGTCCCCTGCCCTCGCCTCTCAAAGATGTCCTACCCACAAGAGAGAACACAAAACAAAAGTGCAAAAATTAAAATAGGTTCTTGTGTACAATTTTGAAGCATCAACAAGAATAAATCACAACAAATCATTCAACATCATTAGAATCTAGAGTTACCAAAAAAAACAATCTCAAAATTCCTTTAACTAGAAGTTGGCCGTTCAACGGAGAAATAATCAACAGTGCTGGGTTCTTTACCTCCTCACAGTGAACAGGTCATACCTTGGGTCATAAGTGGCTGGATAAAGAGATAAAACAGTCCTAACAATCCTTGCAAGCTAGTATCATCTTCAACACTTTCATAATACCCATCTTTCCTGTATCATTATTCCTCTTTCTTAAGAAAAATAACTGTAATAACTGGAAACCAAAAGCAACATCTTTGGAGATCACAATCACTTCACTTATCACTTCAGTTCATGTTGACTAAAAATATAATATATAGAATGACCAACAACAAAAATTTAAAAAAAAAAGAAAAGAAAAAAAAAGAAAAAAACTTCCGACCCACAAACAACCCCATCACAATGTAGAATCATCTGCAACAGTCTGGAATCCCTTTCTTACTTCTTTGTAGGCTTGGGCGATGTGCGCATATATTTGCATATGATTGACAGCATCACTTCATCTGCTCCCCCTCCAATTGAAAACAGTCGTGTGTCTCTGAAACATAGAAATCGTAAAGCATTGTGAACATCAAATGGAAAAGAAATGTAGATTAATGAACAATCTTCAAACTTTTCACAGAGAGAATGATTTACATTCCCAAGTAGAAGACATTGTGTGACACAGTGGTGAAATCAGGCGCTCATCAAAATAGCAAGAATTGAAGAATCCGGCATTTTTCTATCGGTTAGTCAATTTTTAATGAATTTTTTGTTGTTTTGCTCAACACCTTTTACATCCATTTAAAAACATCTTTCTGTGTGGATTTTACTGAAGAACGTTGACTATAGGCATAAAAGCGTAAATTTTCAGTTTGCAAGGAATCTCAAGCTATGAAAGTCACCAAACTCTGGCAGCCATTTTCTCGCTAATTTTACCTCTGATACCAGACGATCCCCCACCTTCTTCAATCACAAATATTTCAAATTCTATTCAAGATAGATGGGTATTTTTTTCCATCGAAAACTAGACAAACAAACAAGCTTGAAGAAGATACCAACATCTCCACATGCCCGTAAACTGACGAGCGCCTGATTCCACCACGTCCTGACACAATTCAGAGGTGGGCTACTTCAACAGTCTAGTCAGGCACACCCAAGCTGTGTGGGTTCCAACCACGCGGAAAGATCGAGAAACTCCACCATTACTGCGGTTGCACCTTTTGCTGTCTCTCATCTTCTAGACAGCTATGCATAATTTTGAAATTCATACAGACTAGAGCTCTTCTTACTGAAGGACATTGAATAATATAGAAATTTTGACAAGCACCCAGTTCTACAATTTCCTTTCTTTGACATTTACGACAAATCACAGCATTTTTTAAACTGGTACACGTGGGACCTCTGATTGTTTCCTCCTTATCCTTGAAGTATTCCATAGGAGAAGAACTGAAACAGATCCTTGGGAATGAGAGAACATTGTAGAGAGGTTATCTAAAAACTTGACAAATATGTAGATCTAACATTTACTCTGTTAACACCAGATATGGTCAAATGCTATTTCTCTGTACAGTCAAAGCAATAACAAGAGTCAGCAGATAAAGCAAAATAAACTGTTACCGCCATGCTTCAGTAGCTGAAAAAATCCAAGGGGGGAATAACAACAGAATGTGTAATTGAGGATTATTATAAGATGTATTCTAAAAATGTTTGAGCATTTGTCCTTTGTTTCCCTCAACTGCTTCAACGATGGCCATTGTACCACTTACAAACATTTCACACATCTCGAAACATGCTTTTTTGGACCTGACCCGTTCATTTCACATGAAAAACCTTAGAAACGCTCTTGGATTATCATGAATGTGCATGGAAAGGAGATTACTAACATAGAGGAGGTACTTCAAAGGAAATATCAGCCCAACCCTAGGCAAAGGGGCCCAAAGCTCTATGGGGACCTGGAGAACCTGTGGTGAGCAGCAGTTTTCGCACTAGAGACTGAGATGTGTATTTACAGATGAACGAAAAAAAGACCAGTACAGGCACCGTACTGGAAAAACTTGACAAAAATGTTGCTGCTCAAACAATGCAAGCTCCGACAACAAGGTCAAGGACACCATCCCCAGCTTAGAGGAGGGGAGAATACCAAGGGACCTCCTCTAATGATAACTGAAGAATGAAAACAAGGAAAAGTGGTCGACCTCTACTAAGACACAAAGATTTTTGCAAGAAGGACATGACCTCACAACAGAGATAAACTTTCCTTGGGATCGAACAGACAGCAAGAGACTGCAGCCAACGGAAGAGATTTATGACAAGTCCAGACTCAAGAGGAGAAAGACTTAACTGCAAAAGACAGCCAAATACTTGTCTGTTTTTCCTCCTCAAAACTGACTTTGGAGTTGTTTTTTTTCTCTCTTTGCAATCCAGCCCCAAAAACCATACAATGTTTAAAAAATTATTTCGAATCTATGATTAGCAGCTAAAAGTTTTTCCATTAGATTCCTGCACATATGAATCACCTGATAAGAGTTACAAAATCGATGTGCGCTTTGTGTAGAGTGAAGACAACTTTGATTAGAACAAATCGCCACATCACCTTCATTTATTTACAGGGCTGTTGTTATTCAAGTGTCACTTCTTAGCAGACCAAATGTATAAATTTCATATAAACAGCTGAACTTCATGGCCACCTGTATAAGACAATCACTTCTCATTTCCATCATTGCGCTCATAAGCATTATAGTACCGGTTATACTGTAGAAACAAGGTTTCTTGTGAGACTGCTGAGAATATCGAGGAAGGAAAAGAAATCAAATGAGGTTGTGCTTAATGAAGCCCACGTGGGACGCTCACTGTTATAAACAATCAGGAAACGACACATGCAGTTTTTGGGGCACCTGAATAGACATAAGGGTCTTGAACATCTAGCTCTCACTGGCAAAATTGAAGGCAAACGAGGCAGGGGTAGGCCCAGAGCAACCAACTTAGGGAACCTAAACAAATGGGTAACGGGAAAGATCAGCGAAACGTAGCTTTTGAGCATCCGAGCAAAGGAATGAATGAAGAACCATGATCGCCGATGTCTGTCGCAGATCTGGCACTGGATGATGATGAGTGATACTGTGCAAGACGTCCACCTGTCTAAGATGGCCACTTTTCTCCTCGACAATGCTAGGCCATCCTAGACAATTTCAACTGTTTATATATAATTATGAAGGCAGGTCACTCTGTCCCCACAGAGAGACACAGGTGTGAGAGGGACACAAAACATTTTGGGAAAGAATTAAAGTATAATTTGGATCCCACGGGCACTTGAACCTTGAACGACTTCTTAGTAGATTAAGTTCCTCATGTAAGGTGGCGGCTAACCTGTGTAGAGTAGAGTCCCTTCCCCTAGCTCTAGAAGTGGCAAACAACATGTTTTGAAAAATGCTGCTAAGTGTAACACATCGGAAAAGTCAACACACAAAAAGAGAAGTTTGGCAGTGTGAGTTTCTTACTTCCAAAGGGCAGTTTACTTCTTCACTGGCTTCGGCATTGTTCGCATAAATTTGCATATAATTGACAGCATGACTTCATCGGCTCCACCTCCGATTGACAATAACCTCATGTCTCTGAAAATGGACATAAACACCACTAATTATAGCAAATGGAGCAGACAGACATAGAAACAAATGAACCCTCTAATGGTGATTTTCTTTTTGTGCAAATGTTTTACCGGAACAGTTTTGATAATATTAGAGGTGCGCTGTTTCCTCCTTGTCACAATTATTTAGATAACGATAAACAATATGAGAGATGGGCTGCCCTGATCAAGCCAGGCACAGCTGTCCTAAGTTAAGTGGTACACACCTCTGCAGACAGGTGAAGACAATCGACAATATACCATCCCTACCAGCAAGAGTCTAATGCCCCATAACCAGTGGATACAATTATCAAGTGGTGCTTCTTATACTAATATACAGTCGTTTCCACCTAACAGCAACACAACAACACACAGGTCACACCAAGAGGCTTCATAAAATGAATAAAAGCCATATGAAGTGGACGAGGAATTGAACGGCTCGCCTCTCACACCAAAGTATCTTGCTCAGTTCTCCGTTTGCGTTTGCAAGGTTAGTGAATGACTTAATCGTACAGCTATGAGGTTATGCCCCACAGAACATGCCTTCAATCCTTCTGCACACCAAACTCAGGCCATGCTACAGGGTAGGCAAGAGGCAAGAGGAGGTGCAGTTGTCATTAGATGCACTGGTACTGAGCCAAAAGATTGTGAAATTGCATAGGTTTAACAGCCCTGGCAACACTGTGTAAGGATAATTAAGAGGTGGACTGGTATTGACAACGTGTGTGTGTGTGTGTGTGTGTTGTGTGTGTGTGTATGTGTATGTGTGTGCGTGTGCGTGTGCGTGTGTGTGTGTGTGTGTGTGTGTGTGTGTGTGTGTGTGTGTAGTCTTACAAGGTAAAGAGGTGTCTCTGATATTTTCATATCCCTGATCCCATGGTACTTGGGGAGAAACTTACAGGTCCCTTGAGTACATGGTCCTGGTTAATCACAGCACGGAAGCTGAGACCCTATGGAAAGTTACAGATAGCTTCCAAGGACAAATGTAAAATTAATGTGTAACCAAAATTAAAGAAATGGCAACAAAAGAGCTTTTGGAAATGATAAGACTGTGCAAAAGGCTAAGGACTTAACATTTTGCTAGCGGTAGGAAGAGTAGTAGTAGTAGTATAAGGTTTTACGGCGCTCGCAACTGCTAAGGTCATATGAGCGCGCGAAACACAAGTTGTTCACCTCTGCGAAAGTTCACTTCACGACTGGTAACTAGTTTACTTTAAAATGCTAAAAAGTTAAAATATTCAAATTCGGTGTAAATACATTTGTGATCTAAAACAACTTTTAAGTAACAATAAAAATTTTAAATAATATCAGATTCACTTTACAACTCGCCATAAAGGCCAATGGCCTTTATAAAATTTAAAATTCTGCTGGGAACAACGACGGAGAAAATATCCTGCAATTTCTTGCATTTATAATATTTCCTTCGGATCTCTCCAAAGTCTAGACATTCTGTTAAAATGTGTCTAATGGTAAAATCTGTGTCGCATCCGACACAGAACGGCTTCTCCTCTCCCTGCAGGAGGTATTTGTGAGTCAGGGCCGTGTGTCCGATGCGCAATCGAGTAAAAATGACTTCGTCTCTTCTGGAGAGATCCGAAGGATTTCGCTGTTCTAGTCTGGGTTTAATTTCGTATAATTTATTATTTTTCTGGTTTTCCCAGTGGCTCTCCCACAGACTGGAGGTGTACTTTTTGACTTTATTTCTAAAGTCAGTCTGTGGGAGAGTGTTTGTCGTTGATCCCAGCAGAAGGGATGAGGCTTTCTTCGCCAGGTCGTCTACCTGCTCGTTTCCTCGGATGCCCACATGGCTTGGGATCCATGCGAACATTATGTTTTTTCCTGTTTCGGATAGTGTATGGATTTTCTGTTGTAGCCTAACTATTTTTGGGTGTAAGAGTGTGTAGTTTGTGAGTGAGGTGATGCAAGACAGAGAGTCAGAAAGGATAAGGAAAGATTTGTTAGGAGAATTTTCTACAGAGTCCAGTGCCATGTCAATGGCAGTGGCCTCCGCAGTGAAAATGGAGGCTTCAGGATGGAGTCTCCTCTGGTGTGTATTGTTGGGAGATAGGGCTGCGGCGCCCACTTCATTGTCTTTTTTGGAGCCATCCGTGAAGATGAGCTCCGCACCGGGGTATTTATCTATTAGTTTTTTGTATTCTGCTTGAAAAGTTTTGGTGTTTGTGCTTTCTTTGTTGTGTGTGGTCAGCTGTAAATCTACTTTTGCCTTGGTGAGGTGCCACGGAGGGAGGTCGGGGAAAAGAATTTGTTGGATGTCTTGTTTGGAAAAGTGTAAGTTTTTGAGGTCCTCGAGGATTCTGAGGCCGAAAGGTTTGATGAGTTTTTCGTTGTTTTGGAATCTGTTTCTGGTTTCTGGATTTGTTTGAAAAATGCTGTTGTGCGCTGGATTTTCCGGTGTTGAGCTCTGTTTAACTGCGTATTGTAGTGAGAGTTGTGTGCGTCTGAGTGAGAGTGGTGGAATGTTGGCCTCGGCCTGTAGGCTCTCCACCGGAGAAGTGCGGAAAGCCCCCAGAGCGAGGCGGAGTCCTTGGTTCTGTATTGGATCTAGTATTTTTAAGACGTGTGGTTTTGCCGATCCGTAGACTTGACAGCCGTAGTCAAGCCTGGACCGGACAAGGGAGATGTACAAGTGGAGAAGGTGTTTTGAGTCCCCGCCCCACTCCGGATGTGATAGAATTTTCAAAGCGTTTAACGCTTTCTGGCACCTCACACGAAGGTCTTTGATGTGTGGTGTGAATGTAAGTTAGCGGTAGGAAGAGAGGCCACGTAAAAATCAACTGCATTGTGGGTCGAAGAAATCAAAGTCATTTATCCCTGAGGCTGGGAGAACTGAACAGAAAAATATACCCAAAAAATGCATGATGAAGAGGAAGAAACAGAGGAGAACAGAACTGTTATATGTCAGATCTGAAGGCATTACTAATCTATCTTTGTTCATCAATGTCATGATCATAGAGACATATTCCTACAAAAAAATGTGCTTTTGAAAACTGAAAAAAAAAAATTTTAAAATTAGGTACTGCATATTATCTTTCAAGTAAACCGAAAAAAAAATGAACAGAAAGTACTCAGAGAATGGGTACAATAACGACCAAAAACCGCATGGACATTAGCAAGATGAGAGTGAAATAGAAGAAACAGACAACTGTGGAACACCTCCCAACCACACGTCAATCTAAAAAATGACTGCAAAAAATTCTCAACCTAGAGCAAAACAGTCCCCTTTGTATAGAGAAATAACTTAACAGTGCGATGTTTTAAGCACTAAAAGACCCCCCCAAAAAATCCAAAAAAAAAAAAAAATCAAGTGCAAATCAACATAGACTTAAGAGCATAAAGATGGAAGCAAACATAATATTTCCCCATAAACAACATATATACCTTTTTTAAAAAAAAAGAAGAAAAAATATACAATAAAGTTTTTGAAACAAAAAACAACAACCTAGCAACATATCAAGTGCATGAACAACACAATTAGCTGTCACGTGCAACATAACACCATGGACTCCTGAGCGGAAAAAAAAAAGAAACAAAATGACCATTTTTGCTTCATAAAAGAGGACAAATATTTTAAACGTAACACTTGGAGCCATAACTTCTGAAGCATTAAAATAATGGCATCCCATTCCAATCCCATCTTCCAAGCGGTAAAGAAAGACAAAATAACTCTCCATGAGCAAACATAATATTACCCTTTCTTGATCCAAAGTGATGCCATTCCATTTCATTGGCATATTATATATAATAGCACAAAAATGCATAAAAACTGTTATCAGATAGTTGAGCAATACTACAGCCACTTAAAATACACATTTACCGCGTTCACATTATATTTTAGTCCTGTGTTTGATTAAGTATTTGATTGAGAGGCGAAATTAATATATTAAACTCTTTTTTTATCACTTGCTGCATGTTTCCACAACTTCAGAACCTACAGACCAACTTGGCTAAAAAGACTACTAGAGTTCACAAAGACTGATAAGGTTTACAAAAAATATTTTAAAAATCAAAGTGATTTTGAATTCAAAGGTATGATTAAGTTTGTTTGAGAATGTTTTACAGCACTTTCAATACAACAAATTTACATACAAAAGAATTTCTGAATAGATAGTAAAAAAAAAAAAAACAACAACGAAAAAACCCCCATGAACTCTTGATTTATAATCTATAACCCAAAGAAATAGTTAGAGCAGTAGCCTCATCGAAAGTGTCAAGGCTCAATCTGCAAAGAACAAAAAACACAGTTCTGTTCTAATACTGTACTGTGAACAACGTGGGTCATTGTTACCAAAGAGGTGATATTTAGTACTAGAGTTCATGGTGGTGATGCCCCCTATGTAAATGAACCGGGGTTGCATGTGCCTACTCTGGGATGTTGAACCTCAAAGCCAAGACAAGTTCAACAGACGGGTGAGTACTTTTTGAGACTCACCTGGAGGAGTCTGAGTGGTCTTAGGAGGAAATCTACAAGCTTGCACTGAAATACGGGGGCAGTGTGGTGTTTAATTTACTAGAGCTCATACCAAGCAGGGTGGGGGGGGGCTCAGATTGTTCATGTAAATTGGGGCACGCCAGCCATGCCGATGAGAGTGAGAAGGCCCCCATGTCTGACATGTGTGACGTCACTGCTGCAAGCTCTAGTATTATATATAACCTCTTTGGTTGTAACAAACTCATTCACAATAACCAATTTTCCTAAAGACCCTGCCCACGGAAGTTTATTCTTAATAAACAGTAAAATTCAACGCTTTGCTGGATATAATTAGACTCCCAAGGTCGGAGAATCTGTTCTTCTGATATCAAGTTCAGACTATGTTCTGAGAGGATAAATAAACTGAGGATGAGAAAAATCTGAAACCCAATTTGACTCAAACCAGGAGTCTCCAAATGGGAGTCAAGTTTATAATTCAGTTGTGTCAGAGAAGTTGGCTTGATACCCTTTGACCTTCTCTACGAATCTAAACAAAGGGAAAGTCTTCCACGGCTATGGTGGGTTCGCCTTTCTTCTCCTCAGGTCTGAGCGACGGAGATGGGTGTGTGGCTCCGAGAAACGCTGGGTCAAATAAACTTTGCATATTTAACAACAGAAAGTTCTTTAGTCAGCTTGTGCTCCTTCAATTAGGTGTACTTGAAGCATTCTTCTATACAAAAAAAGGTATGTAATGCCACCTCAAACAGCATGGGGGAAGGGAAAGGGGAGGACCCGTTTTGAAATGAAAACTTTCAAAATTTTGAAAGACAAGTCTTTTTGGTACTTTTCTACAGTATCAATAGAGGAGGAGGAGGAGGAGGAGGAGGAGGAGAAGAAGAAGAAATGGTATTTATATTGCGTAAATTCCTGTTTAAGAGCAAGCTCTATGTGCTTTACAAATCTATAAATTGCCCCAGCGGACCAGATAGCTTTCTGAAACAGTCTCAACTTTCTGAAAAGTTTAAAGTTCAAGCTACCATTTTACAGGCACTAAAACACTGACAAGATCTTTCGCTGACTATGGTCGGGTACCCATTCACACATGGGTGAAGAGAGGGAAATTCCTGTAAAGAGACCTTTCCAAGAACAAATGTAAGGTCCAGCTGAACCTTCAACTCCTAAAGCTGCAAGTTCAAGATTACAAGTCCAGTAGCCTAACCACTATGCTACTTTAGAATTACAAAATTCTATCTGCTTAGTACCTAGTTTTGAGAAATTCGATGTAAAAATTTTTGAGTACCACAACATGTCAAACTTTATCGAATGCAATTCTTTGAATGTTTTAATAATGACTCTGAATAAACACACGATTTTTCTAGAGCAGATAGAACATTTGGTTTCTGACCTCACGGTGGAAGTAACTCAAAACACACAGAAATGTCCGATAGAACTTTGTAATTCTAAGGTAGCAACTAGACTACCCATGCCCAGGAAGAAAAAGATGAAGAAGAGGTAGGAGAAGAAGAAAACAACAGATACAGTCGAACCTGCTTATAAGACAATCACCTGTACAAATGACCATTTCTCATTATTTCCTCCCTTGCATATTTTGACATTATAATGACACTGTGTAAGACGACCACCTTTCTCCTAGAGAATACGTGATCACATAGGACAACAGCACCAGTAACAACAGTAAGGAAACTACTGACAACATTGACCCACCTGTACAGGCGACTGATGAGCACCTCATCCGTGTAACCCATCCCTCCCCAGAACTGAAGGCACTTGTCAGAAGCTTCTCGGAGCAGCCGGCCGGCCTTCAACTTGCACATGGACGCCATTTTCGTCACGTCGTTGCCCTTCACGTACAACGCTGGAGAAATATTAATCGTATCTGGTCAGAAGGGAACGCTCCTAGTAACTGTTAGCTCACTTCCTTCAGAGTCAAAAATGTGTTGTGTGATTAGAAGTTATTGAGAAACAAGACACTGTCACATTTTATGAGAAGCATCACAGTCATCAAAGAAAAAACAATCAGTTGTATCTTAGCTAGTTTAGTCATTTAAAAGTTTAATTTGGGTAAAGTGAGCACATACAGACAACAAGCAAGAGTTAAAAAAGAGGAAACATGAAAAAGCAGAATCTATAAGTGACTTCTTTCAAACACCCAAAAGTGATCTTATCAAGTGCTAATCCACAAACTGAAAAAAAAGAGAAAAATATTACTCCAAAAGTAATTCAATTACGATAATTGATAAACAGGAAAACAAAAGTGCAATGTTGTTGTCATTGTTATTGACCAAGCAATAGAAGCTTTTCCCCGTCCTCTGGGCCCATGAAACCCTTTCCTTTTAACTGTCTTGTTGTCCCATAGAAAGTGTTTTTGGTGCTGCACTGCTACACGACAGACACTGGTAAAGTGTTACTGATTTGAGGTAACATTACTAATGATCATCTAGGTGTAAAAGTATGCTGAGATAAAAAAAACAGTAACCTCTTCCTCCTTCTTCAATGCCCTCTGAACAAAGGTCATGTCCCTAAACTATCATCTACACAGAATCGAATCAACTCAGAAAAGCCACCCATGTGCTCGCTTTGTGACCAAGTCAAAAAAAATATCTCTGCTCTTCGAGTGTCCCCAACAACAAGATCTCTGACGACAACTTCTTCCTCCCATCCCTTCTCCCGACAATATCCTACACTGCCTCAAGGACAAATCTCGAGACCTCCACCTTTATCAGCATGGCATTGGGCTAAAGGGCACATACTCGAAGGCAACTGGATTAATAACAACTTCCTTCTTTTATGCTTTTTCACATCAAATAACGGAGTACACCAGCATTCATACTCAATAATAGAGTACACCTGTATTCATACTCGGTAATGGGGAACACTTCCATTCATACTCAGTCAGAACATTTTGAAATAATAGAAGCGGAGAACACAAAAGCAAACACTCACCCACAGTCCTGTACACAGCTGACCTCAACATCTCCAACTCGGTGGCTAGTTCACCAAGGGTGAAATGAACAACTTGATTGTCCAGCACTGACTGCCCAAAGGCCTTCCTCTCCCGAGTGTACTTGATAGTCTCTTCAATCATGCGTTCGATCGGCGCAAGAGCTAGAGAGGAAAAGAAATTACAGGAAAAGTTATTGTCATGAAATTTTTTCTAGTTGCCATGAATCCATCAGTTGCTAAGCTCTTGCCTCTTCAACTGGATGAAATGCAAACTTTTCCACTACAGCATCTATAGAAATCTTAAATAGCCTCATAACATTTAAAGAAAGGCAAACTTTTCCACTTTAGTATCTACTGAAATCTATAGTATTTCATAATATCTTTTAAAATGATAATCCCCCCCACCCCCCCCAACAAAACATGAACGATTTCAACTCAGACAATAACTGACGTCACAATTAATTTACACACGGATTCAGAATAAACTTTAAATAATCATTTCGGGGCAGACTGTATTGTATAAGTATAGGGTTTTACGGCGTTCGCAACTGCTAAGGTCATATGAGTGCGCAAGGCAGACTGTAGTAAAACGTATATAACTCTGGTAATTATTTAAGTGATTACTGGTTTTTAAAACTGACAATAGCCACTTTAGCAATATGCCAAGTGGAATACATTATTTGCTCCTAACAATAAGCCCAGGATAGTTTCCCTAGGGGGTAGAACACAATATAAAAATGCTATTTATATAATCATTATTTCGATCAGTTTGATCTACTTCAGAAATTTAACATTTATTTTTTAAAACACAACATTATAATAATAATAATAATAATGACTTTAAAAAATTAATTGCATTTATATAGCGTATATCCACAGCATGCTCCTAGCACTTAACATTATCCTTCTTACCTCCAACTGCAGCAAAAATCCTCTCCTCTTGGAACTGAATCATCTGATAAGTAAAGCCTTCTCCTTCCTCTCCAATGATGTGAGACCGGGGCACACGTACATCCTCAAAGAAAATCTGGGCAGTATCAGAGCTGTGCATTCCAATCTTCTGGATTTTTTTCGCCACAGTAACACCTGTAAAAAAGTGTTCATGGTCAACTATAACTGCTTTGCTGAGAAAGTGTTGTCTATGCTGTGATATACAAGAACTGAAATTAGACTCAGAAAAGCACACAAGCTTAAAAGATTTAAAATGACATTCTTGCACACACACACACACACACACACACACACACACACACACACACACACACACACTCACCCCCACACACACACACACACAAACATCGGCTTCTCCAATCACAAATTTCCTCATGGCAAACAACAACAGCATTGAGCCCATGTCAAAGTGTAAACAATTTCAGATATGAATGAACAGTGGCATAATCCCATGCTCAGAGACAATATCACCTTTACAAAGAATCTGAATTTGCAGATGTTACAGATAACCGATTTTGAGACAATTGCGTAACCTCTTACCAACTGGTCTTACAACATTAACTTTTCACTCAATTTAATACAGGCATTTGCCTTTTCTTGAAGAGTTTAACAAAATCCACATCATTCTTTCCCACTTTAATATCCTTTCACACAGAGTTTCATGTCTGAATTGTTAAGGATCTGTTACAGAGTCTGACCAAACTGTTTAATGAATGTGGGTGTTTTTTAACACTTTGCCGTGACTTGGTGCGATAATGCAAAGGTGAACATTTTTAGTGTTCATGGTTATAACTTATGTCTTAAGATTCTTTCTTGATGGTTATTCCTTACAATACAATTTCACTTTTTCTCTTTTGGCTATGGCATTTTTCGGTGTACTAAGAACTGAATTTGGCTCTTCCTAAAAGTTTATATTTGCTATTGTCCTATGTAGGCTTCATTCAGCACTGCCTCATTTGATTTCTTTTCTGACCATGAAACTCTCAACAGTCTCCCAAAAAAAATTACTTTTCTGTTGCTTTGACTTTACTTTTACTAACTTAAGCAATTGTCCACCTTTCATAGTCAAACATAGAAGGGTTGATCATGGTCTTTTAAAACAAAACTCTTATTATTGTTGTCATTGAAATGTTACTATTTTTCAGGACGGGACATATATTTTATTGAAACTTCTGAGGTACATTGGCCATCAAATGTAATAATATATCCCAGATACTTAAACTTTTGAACTTGTTCGATCTTCTCCCCTTTCACAGCTGTGCCCTGGCGAAGCTCTTAATTACCTGTGAAACTGACTAGGGCAGCTATGCTGTTGTAGTTCGCAATTTTTCCATAGTACAATAGAGTCATTGCGACTTATTCATACAAAGAAAATAACGTGAAATTATCAGCAACAGATGGAGGCATTTTTGGACTGTGCGACAATTAACTTTGTACATGTATTGATATATCTATAGCTTGGAATCTTTCAAAACACTGAAGCAGCTGAGGACGTCTTTGGGGAAATTTTTTACATGAAAAAAAATGTATTAAAGTATTACCACCAGATCTCTCAAGATAATCACCAGTTTCTAAGTGGCATACAAAATTTTTAGAAGTAGTTACTTTTCGTTAGATTCATTCAGAAACAGAGAACTTGTAGAAAATTTACCGTTATACAGTAAACAAAACAGATTTTCTTGTCTCTCCACAGATAAAAAGAAAAGACGTGTAATATTGTTCAGGTTTAACATCCCTTGAAACGAAATAATATTAAAGAGGTGGGACCTCATGAGTTCAACGTCCATCTCCGATAGGACCAAGTCGAAACGGAAAATTTGCGTAAAGTGCCTTTGTCAAGTACATAATAAAGCTGAGATAAGCTACAGCTGCTTTCATCACGGCAACGTCACTTGTCGCCTGATTCTGTGACTTTTAGTTAGTGAGACCCAGCAGCCTGCCGGAGCTCCCCTGCTCGGGATCACAGGGTTAATGAGCCCTGAAGCGACTTTGATGGTGTCGGTTAAGAAGTTTGCATTTTTGTCTACGTTTGAAACTATACAATTTCTTCTCTATCCCACACAGCATACCATTACAATGATGTACTAAAAGCTCAATGTCTTCAGATTTATTCTGCATTAGAATGATTAATTTCTGTGCCTTAGCATTTGTTCAAGACAAGTGTTTGTAGAAAGATACTCTGAGTTTGTTCATGAATTATGCTGTGTCTGTGGCAGCCTGCATACAATCAAGAAAGGCATGCGATCTTCAAAAAAAACACAAAACTATGTAAATAAATAGGCAGAGATAAACTTTTTGTACGGAATAAAAACAATGGCAGCGAATATAATTCATTCTTAGTTTTCTGTGTGTCTGAAATATACGTGGACACTAATGAATGTAAAGGAATCAGAACATTGTCAATTATTGCAAATGGTCATAGAAACCAAAACAAGCTGGAAAAGTCTGGTACTGATTCGGTGTCACTGAAAAGCTAGAAATTATTCTGAAAACCCAGTTATGAGAAGTCATCCCTGTTATTCAGTAAACTTACAAAACCTCTCCGTCTTAGAAAAGATGAAACAACCCTCCAAATGTGTAAGTTTCTATTCTATTTTATTGGGGGGGTGGGGGGGATTCTTGCACATACACATCAGAGAAGCTTTGGTCATTACGGGGGTTGGGCTCTAAAATAGTCAAAGAAAGCTCTAGATCCTAGGCCTGGGTCTCTGTATCGAAAAAGTTGTGATGCTTGAGCATGATTCCAAGATCTAATAGAATATTATGGATGTCGGGCACCTGCTTCCTTTCCTCCCTCATAGACAAAAACAAATTTCTTTCAGCACGTTTGGATATAGCAAGCGTTAAGTGAACTATCTATAGACATGGGAACATACCAGGGGTCTTCATGGGCAGGCAGATCAATGATTTGTTCCTGTGAGGAGCTCCCTCCGATGTGATTGCCAGGCAGCACATCCAGTCGGCCTGCGTGCCATTGGTAGTCCACATCTTGCCCCCATTGATGATCAAATCGTCGCCCTTGCGAGAAGCCCTTGTCTGGATACCTGGAAAAACCCCCCCAAAAACTTGTCATTTAGTCAATGAAGATCTTAACCAGCCCGACCACCCTATTAACAAAGAGAAGGAGATGAAAGTAATATGAACATGTTACTTTCATATAATTCTAGAATTGTCTTCAAAAGCACTCCATATAAATAAACACAGTTGTGACCCTGCTCTAATGGGCATCTGTCCCAGACAATAACCTATACAAACTACAACTTCACACTTACCTCCTAGTGATTCTTAAATACTATACTGAAATTGTCCAAGATTTCCATCTGTTTTACACACACACCTTTCTCCTCAATAACGAGTGACATTTTTTTGCTGCATCATGTCTCCATTCTCTACGTCCTTCCTCACTATACTCACTGAGCCCAGCACTATGCAAATGAATCTTACTTTTTTCAAAATGTAGGAGTTTTGACGGCAGAGCTCCAGAGGAAGATCCAAGCAGCCGATATGAGATGCTTTAGTGACTCTTTGGCATCTCATACAATGACCATGTCACAAATGAAGTAGTGCACAGTGGAGTGAATCAACAGAACCAATATTTAGACTTGCTGTCTACTGTGAAGCGAAGAAAACTGAATTGGTAAGGCCACATAACAAGATCGTGTGGTCTTTCCAAGACCATTTTTCAGGGAACTGTGCAGGGGAGGAGAAAGAAAGGACGGCAAATGAAGAGGTGGATCGACAACATTGCGGAGTGGACAGGGAAATCCTTTGCCCAAACTCAGGCGCTTGCAAAAAAAGTAAAAAGTGGAGGCACCTGACAAAGCGCTCTATCATACAGCACCCCTATAATCCTCGTGAATTATGGGATCAGTAAACAATACAGAGTTTTTACGCCCCCATTGACACAGTTTAGATCATTTAGAAGGTGTCCCATCCTGCCTGTCAGGGATATAACCTCCCTGCAGGAAGACCGGAATACTCGAGTCTCCTGGGCGTGACATCGAAGCACCTAACCATTACATCACAGATGTTGGTGCAACCTCAGTAAGTCTACATGGGCGTTCAATTCAAACAAAAATTTTTTAAGCGAGCCAAAGACAAAGAGGAAAAAGTCCCCCCAAAACACAAAATATCCTTAACTTACTCGCCACATCGGAGCCTGATCCAACCTCACTGACACCGAGACATGCCACAGCATCTCCAGAGATTGACGGTGCAAGGAACTCTCTTTTCAGATAGTCAGAGCCAAACCTGTGAAGAAAAGAAATTCACAGTGTCTCAATAGAATTCAAAGTCTTTAGGTATGCTTTCAGGACTTTACAACTTGAGATATACTTAAATCTCATCTTGGGCAGGCAAAACCCACTTTCAAAGATACAAAGGACTTCACTGACATTTTCTCTCTCCCTCCCTCCCTCCAACAATAGTACCCCCTTTGAAAAAATGGTAGAATATATACAAAAGTTACTTCATCATTTTCTGGTTGCCTCTAAATGGTAAATATGAATAAAATTCTAACTAAACTAAGCCATATATTTAGACAGCCTATTTTTTTTCTTTTAAGAGCATCTTGAAATTTTCTACTTCCGTAAAAAATAAAACCAATCTTAAATTTCCCTGAAAATTGGCTCTAGTCCAAATAGAAAGAGAAGACACTATAACTGCATCTCTGCCAGCATCCTACTCAAAGCGACAGTTTATCAGTCACACTAATTATCTGATTCACAACGCTTAAAACAGCAAAAGAACTATGTTTTTCTCACTTTGCCAAGGCAGGGGTGGCCATGTCAGTCTGTACACCAATCGCCATGGGAACGCCGCCACAGTTGATGTAGCCAAGTTCCTCGCCCACAGCACAGGCATAAGAATAGTCAAGGTCGAGACCTCCATACTCTACCAACAACAAAAAAATATCTAGCTGCATCCTTGTATACATTAAGATAGTTTACATACTGATACTCATGCTGTTGTCAAGTTCAGTCAGTCCTGGATGTAGTGAATAAAAAGACATTACAATAAAAAAACAACCAATGAGCAGATTATTATTCTATGAGAGGTTCCTCGTTGAAAGCCCTTCAAGGCCTTTATATGAAACTATTAACCCAATTCCCACATGGAGAACCTGTATGTGGTGCCCCTTATACCCACTGGCATGTAGGGCAGCAAATTTTTATCCTAATAATGTCATATTTTATGAAGAAGAACCCCATAAAAAGTTGTCAAACCACTATTTTGTTGAAACAGAACCTCTCTTGTCATAGCTAATTTTCTTTGTCAGCACTGCAGTGAGAAAATACAAGCTCAGTTACTAAATTCAAGTCAGTGAAGGAATAAAGGACTTATCTTTATTTGAAGATTCAAAACAGTATTGTGTCACGTTTTTATTTCTAAAAATTCACCAACCTATGTCCTTCACTGGTCAATAATCATCAAGAATTTACCAACGTTACAGTCACCATTCTACTCATATATATATATACACAAAACTGCCCCCTCGGCGTAATTTGACCTTTTCAGCGAGGATTTCTTAGTTGCAAGCTTGAGCAAGCTTCCAAAAAGTGTTTGTCCAAACAATAAGTGGACCCCATAAGGCCCAACTCCCTCATTATCTAAGTCTAAGCTCATAAAACAATCACATGGCACAGATGCAGGACAAGAGTTAAAAGTTCCCTGAAAATCTGTGTATATCAACAACCACGTAAAGTATACATTATTAAGTGCCATGAACATGAATCAGATTCAGAAAAAATCTTTGCTGAATTTGTTATAGGTGTGTCAATTCGGTATTATATACGACATTGGTCAAGTTTTGCCGGAAATAACAACAGCGACTATTTGCGATCTTAGCAAGGAGCTTCAGGGCATTCAAAATGAAAAAGAAAGCAGAAGCTGGATAACAACCTTTTGGTTTTGTGACACCAAGGAACCCATTGTCTCCGAGTAACTTGAACACTTTGTGGGCAGGGAAATTTTTGGCTTGTTCCCACTCCTCAACATGTGGGTTGATGTCCCGCTCAATGATCTGAAAAATATTTAATATTTCAATTCTATTTCGTACTGTTAGAGACAAAAGTTAATCTAAAAATAAAAAAAGCAGAATCCTTCAGATTAGAATTTTTGGGAGGCCTCATAATGAGTTCCTAATCATCAGAACCTTACAATCAGCATACACATTTAAACTGATAGTGAATCAATTCGCACTGAAGTATCAGTGCTTTCATCTGAGACTGATCCTTACTCTGCAACTTTTCTGGAAAATCACTTTCATTCTAAGTGAGCCATTTTAATGAAACTACCACTACATTATAATGTCCTGTTAAATTTGTGTACCAAGCACCCTTAACTTCATATTAACTCATTGATGTTGGCTTACGAGAATATAGTCGTATCCACGAAGCGACCTGACTACAAGAAAATCCTAATCCTTCTTTGTCTCTAAAACTTTCTCCAGTTTACTATTTCAAAGTTAAAAAAAAACTACTTTACAGTTACCGTTCTTGCATTTCCATATATATATATATATATGTTTATTGTCCGCTAATTTTGTAGCTGCTTGGAGGGAAAGCTATTGCAGTTCTAGCAGGGGTGCTTAAATTTGTGGGTGTGGCCAGAGGCAGCCAGGAGGGTGTGTCTGCTCACAGAGGCTACTTAGGTGGAAATAGGTTCACCGGATGTTGACGTTTCATCATATAGGCCTATATCCCGCTGTCTTTTTCTATCTTTGCCTTACTCCATCCTTCCCTCCAGATAGGCAAAGTTTGTCCTAGGACCCTTTAAATTTAAAAGATCTAGACTAGAAGCTCTAGATACATATGTGATTGTGTCTTAGTAAACACTGTAACAAGTTCAACTACTTTGTTAGTTTGAAGTAGTTAGTTAGTTTGAAGTACGGCTGTGGTCAGGCTAGTCGCCTATCAGCCGTTCGTTGCTTTCATTGCTTGTTCCTTCCTGCTTAGTGTTAACAGCTGATTTTGCAATAGATATATATATATAATAGCTAGGCTGCAACATTCAGACATTATTAGGCTATAGATCTAGATCTATATCAAATATATATATATGAAATATTGATCAACCAACCCCTTCATGACCTAAATCTAGATCTAGATTTTTAGACGTACGCCGTTCTTCTTTATTTCTAACACACCGTGGAGGAGCCAAGATGCTGCTGTGACGTACGGTGGTCATTTATAGCCTTGCAAAGCGTTACTATTCTATCAACAAATCTCGAGAACGGAAACCATTCGGAGAAATAGAGTTCAAGTTCATTTTCCGGAGCGTTCGCAGAAATAGAGCCGGCCATCTACATTAGGCCTACAATAGAGACTTAATTGATATTATTCCTAATCTATAATAGATTATATATCTACAGTAGTCAGTAGTAGATCTACTGTGGTGGACTTTGGTCACAAGTAGGCTTAGATAACATAAAAATGTCTGAGTCTGAGTACCTTTCTCAAAGACTCCTTCAACTGTAAATGTTCGGGCCCATAGACAATGTCGTCACTTCCACTAGAACCTGAAGCGCTGGAGGCTACGGCCTGTGCCTTCTGAAATGTTGTTTTTGAGGAAGAGAAGCTTCTCTTAGCAAGACCAGCTTGCCGGAAAGATGCTGCCAAGACTCGCTGAGCCATCTTGAACATTAAGATCCAGCCTATGTTTACAATGGTGTTGGTGGGCAGGGCAGTGGTGATAGAACATAGAACTGAGTAGTCGATACTTTTCAATTTTCCTAATCAATACCAAAATATTACGATACCAAAGATACTTCTACATTATACAGAGCCTGTCAGTGCCTGTGGGTGGACCAAAATTTGGATGGGGCTTAGGTTGCTTCAAGGAGATTAAAAGTAGTTCTAAACTCCTTGGGTTGCTTCCAGTTCTTTACCATCAAATAGCAAACAATAAGAAGTAAGCAGTGATAATTTTTCTATACTCACGGTGAGCCACAGCAGTTTGAGAACCATTCAAACGAGAAGAGTTGCCTTTGTTTTCAATCTCTTTGACTCTTTGTTCTTAGTTAAATTTTTGTTGATGGTTTGGACGAAGCCGATTCACCTCCAAATTTACTCTAATTAGTTTTCGAGTGATGAAAAAGTTGCCTTACACCTCTATTCTCACCTGGGGTGAGAATAGTGCAGGCGAGTCTTTTGGCTATTCTCACCCGGTGCGCGTTCACCGTTATAGCCTAGATCTAGGCCAACAAATTTTGCGTTCACCCTAAACCACAGAATTCTACACTGTGATAACAGAAAAATTGTAGAATTCTGTGCTGTGAACAAACGTTCCATTACAACTGTACTTGTAGCCTACTAAAAGCGTACAATTTTGTCTGTGGGCAGTGGAGAGAGAGAGTGAGAGAGAGAAAGGGAGAGAACAAAACAAAATGAATGGCGACCCGCGTAGTTCGGCTCGATTCGAAAAGTTAAATAGCCGTAGCATCTTTGTAGACAACCAAATTAATTTACTTTTGTGTTTTAACATCATTTTTTAAACTTTGTTTTGGTCAATTTGATCGTCCACACCGATAGACAGTATTCAGAAAGAGACAGAGAGAGAGAGAGAGAGAGAGAGAGAAGAGGGGAGGAGTAGATCTTGCGAGAACTTCCGGGCGGGTGAGAATAGCCACTTTCTGATTTATAACTGTTAAATCTCAGCAGCACAAACATACACACAGCACTTCAAACATTATACTTCTATGAGCTGGATTAGGCCTTATGTAGTCGAGAAAGTTGAACGCACCCAACAAAGAACCAAAGAGCGCATAGGTATCTGTGTCAGTGGGCGAAAGTGTGTCGTAAACTTTCATTCCATTGTCAGGGCTAGGAGAGCGTGAGCCCTCGGTACAGTGTTATTTTTTCCCCAGACTTCTACCTTTTTACAAGAGGAGTTTCATTAGGGACGGGCGATGGGAAAAGGGCTCATCTTTGCTGAGCCCTAAAGACATTTGATTGGCTACTGGGTTACTATAGATGTAAGCGAAGACAACAGTGATTGGATAAGCGAGCAAGTCACCAAGTTGATCACTCTGTGTTCATTGCGTGCGGTCATAACGGTTTCAATTGCTTATTTCATTATGGAGAAACTTTTATTTACTTTGGGATAAGAGTTGGGGTGGTGGTTGGGGAGGGGGTATGGGCTCAAGCCCGAGAGCCCTTCACTACCCACCGCCACTGGAGCCTGTCGGTAGTTTTGCTGTAGTCCAGAAGAACTTTGAAGAAGAATAAATTTCCAACTTTAAAATTTGTACATCAGGAATTTGTTACAGCAGTAAACACATTAGTTTTTCGATTTTTAATGTTAACCTTTTCAAGAAATGGGTCAGTGGAGGCAGTCGCAGTTTTTACAAGGACTGACAAGAGTTTTTAAAATTAAAATCGATACCTTGAAACATCGAAAGTACTCGTACTACCTACAAAGAGAGATCACTGTGACAATTCCAAATCGTTTTTACATAAACCAAAAAAAATGATGGATCTTTTACAGAATAATATTAAATAAAAGGACTCTTAATGTTGATTAAAAATACAGACTTAATAAAAAAACCCCAACATACATACACATTGGGTCATGTTTCGTTATCCCACTTCAAATTGGCATTCTTGTTTACGTAATTATTATACAATTATTCATATATCGTGTTGTGGCTTCTAAGAGAGGTAACTTGGAAAACTCCAACTTACTCAGTAACGGTGTCATTGTTTATCTATCCCTACATCACCACAAAGCCAATAAAAGACCATGGTAAGATGCCCGATTTACACACACACACACACACACACACACACACACACACACACACACACACACACACACACACACGCCCCCCCCCCCCCCCCCCCAAAAAAAAAAAAAAAAATTTTATTTTTAATAAAAAAAAATATTTAATGGTTAAAATCTCATTAGGGTTGGCGGAAAAGAGAAGAAAACACGGCGGAGGCTTTTTTTAAAGATACCCCCCGAAAAGTTTTAATTTCTTGGGGTGGTTGGGGGGGGGGGGGGGGTGGGTTTCCCTTGTTTTTGAAAATTTTTTTTTTTAATTTTTTTTTTTTTTTTTTCAAACTGTGTGTGTGTGTGTGTGTGTGTGTGTGTGTGTGTGTGTGTGTGTGTGTGTTGGTGCGTTGGCGCCCCCGGTTGGTTTTTGGCTGTTTTTTTTTTTTTTGTGTTTTTGTGCGGGGG
>NW_004797491.1:698691-699998 GCF_000002075.1 Aplysia californica | reverse complement strand
CTGCTTGGTGTGGGTTCAAGCTGTTGGAGTTTTCCAGGTACCAGTAAAGGCGGTTGTTCACCATTCTTTCGGCAAGCTTACTGATACATGATGTTAGTGATATAGGTCGGTAGCTCTTCGCTCTCCAGGTGGTTTCCCCTTCTTTAGGAGCGGTATGATCTGGGCGATCTTCCATGCCTTTGATATTCCGCTCGTTCTCCACGTGGTATTTACTAAGCGGCGTATGACATCTTTTCCTTTATCACCAAGGTTGCACAGCATTTCGTTGTGTATTTTGTCTGGTCCTGGGGCTTTCTTTTGCTTTAATTTTTTTGAGGGCCCGTACAAGTTCCATCATGCTGAAATCCTCCTCAAAAAGGGTGTTGTTCACGGTAGGGGCTTTTTCTTCATGCTTAGCCTTGTAAAATCTATAATCCCTTTGGGGCTTTTTTGATACTTGAAACCTCTAAAGAGATATTGAGGATACCGTAATAGATATTGCTTGTCTCTGCTAATTTTCGCATTTTCACATCTAGTGAAGCACTCGAAACAGCATTTTTCGAAATTGGTGGGAGATATGTATAAAAAGCCTCTTTAAGAAAACAAAAAATTCATTTGTACATACTCTGGCCAAATATTTTTAAAATCCTTCACTTGAGTTTTAAGTGAGAGTCCAGGTCGCAACCCATACCCGTTAATCTTTGTCGTTTTGAGAAAACTTGAAAAAACGTACTGATTCTGTCATTACTTTCTAAACCAGAACAGGTAGGGGCGTGAATTAAATTGTGTAAAGAAAATTAACCATTTGTCAATGTACCCAATTCTTTTATATCTAATAGTAAGAAAAAAAAGTACCCAAAAATACAGCAAGAAGTGATGCAACAGAGAAGTCAATTTAGAGGTAGTTCCAACTGTAAAGAAGAAATTTAGGGAAATTTGTCAAAAACATGCCACTCCAAGTTGCCAAAAGAGAAAAGCACAACCATAAATTGGAGAAGGACTTCTTTATTCCTAATCTGTTCCTCGTCCTGGGCAGTAGAGAGGTCTGGCAGTCCATTTTTCTGCCTCTAAAACCACCCCCTCCCCTCCCTTTATTGGTGCTAATTTCAAGGATAATATCCCATTGCCACGAAGATATTATCATACCGCTAATCCCAACACGACTTTAGATTTTTAGAAAGGGCTGTCGTCATTAACAAATTATGGGAGGTCGAAGTAGCCAGGACACCATCAAGGATGGAAAAGATGAAAAAAGAGGGGGATAGACAGACAGATAGATAGATAGAGAGAGAGAGAGAGAGAGAGAGAGAGAGAGAGAGAGATAGATG
>NW_004797491.1:690906-696761 GCF_000002075.1 Aplysia californica | reverse complement strand
GAGAAGACAGACAGACAGACAGACAGACAGACAGACAGACAGACAGACAGACAGACAGACAGACAGAACAGAGACATTGTAACATGAACAAAGAGCCAATAACGATACAGCCTTGTGTTCTTATAATATCATCTTTATTCTCTGTCATGATTTAACATCTTCCTCAAAGAACATCAACTTTGACACTCGACAAGACAACAATATTATCTTCACCATCACAACGTGTTAGATACACAAGCAAAACTTTTGATGATAATGATGATGATGATGATGATGATGATGATGATGATGATGATGATGATGATGATGACGCTTTTATTTAAAATCGCAATGACAATTTTAATGACATGAAACAAAGCCATTCGTTATTGATAGCATAGATTAAAAAAAAACCCATTTGCATAAAGCTGTAGGATGGAAAAATGTATGATTAATCAGGCGCCTTGTTCATAATCGTTTTAACGCATTGTCTTAACGACAAACGTAATTAATACACAGTTCTGAATCTGCTTGTCATCAATATGTACACGTGTAAGATGAGGCCACTAAATATGATCTGAAGGGCCTAATTAAGAATAAGGGCTAAAAACCTACAAAAGAGATTACATGAAGGTTCAACGTGTCTTTTATAGACTTTTGTCGTGTGAACATAAGAATACATGTAACTTGTTTGCATAGGCGTATTATCAAGATTAAAGTCTAAGACAATCCCAACAATATCTCCCTTAACTCAGCACAAGTCCAGAAACCTTTCTCAACTCAAATCTTTATGCTTTTTCTGCGCATGTGGTTAGGTTTGTCTGTCCTTTGTAGGCCTACAAGTAACTCGGGACTACGGCTGCCAAACAAAGAAACGGACAGACAGCAGGTGGAGAGAGCTTGCGACAATACGAGTTCTTGCTAACGGTAGTAAATCTAGAATACGTTTCAAATATGAATATTGAATAGAGTATTACATGTAGCAATGGTTTTCAGTACGAGATGGGTCTTACCTGTAATCTTCATAAATTATAATGCTATACTCCCCTCTCCCTCTCAGAATGAACGCTGACAATAAGGCTTCTAGCAACATCTATACCTTTGCACAGAGGATACTATTTTGGGGGATACATGTATCTCATAATGTACAAAGAGTAGAAGAATAGACTTCAAAACGTGTCACTATTCGAGAAGAAAGCAAAACGTTTTCGGCAGTGCCGTAGGCAATATATTATAGCCCGCACATTGTGGAGGGCCCTTTTTAAAGGTAGCGAACCATCTTGTCGCGCATAAGCATCACAAAGACAGCTCATAAAGTTGACATATAAACAATGACATAGATAGCAGGTCTCATTTTGTTCATGGATTCACGCTTTCACAGTAAGCAGTTAAATAGAGAAAATACTGATCGATTTTCAACCTCTCAACTGGTCGTTGTTCAGGCCAAAAAAAAAAAAAAAAAAAGACTTTAAGTTGAACATGTTGAAGATGAAAAATACAATCACGTGAATAAATACAGCAACTCCCTCCAAAAAATCAAGAAAACGAAAAAAAACCCAACAAAAACCCCCCAACAAAAACAAAAACAAACAAACAAACAACAACAACTACAAAACAACACCCCCCCTCCCAATAAACTCAAAGAACAAACAAACAAACAACTGCTCCCCTCCCCCAAGCAATGAACGAAAAAAAATATGCACAAAAAGATCACCAAACAACGACCACAAAAACAACAGCAGCAGCAGCAACAACAACCCCAAAACTGAATAGACAAACAACCTTCCCTTAACTTCAGTGCAAAGACCCATACTGACTTAGCATTGGTGCTTCCAGTGTTCTCTCAGCTTGACCTGATGAACGCCCGCTCATATAAATTGTCCATCATATCTTCTTACAACCTGGCAAAGCACTCTTATTCGAGGCACGTAAGCCGTATAAAGGAGAGACAAATAAACCAGAGCTCAGTTTCAAGTTCTTAAGGAGCAAAAACAATTAGCAATTAATTACATGTAATGTAAGTCACGGATGAACTTCTACTTTCACTCGTTGTGAAAAAGTACTTATTTTCTGCGCTCTTTACTTTTCTGAAGTACAGTACAAGTATTATGTCTTCCGGTGTCGTTTGCCGACTATCTTTTAGCGTGCCTGGACTCCAGAAAGTTTTCAGCTGAAGCGGTAGCAGACTCAATTCTGCCATGGAAAACAAAGTCAACGAAAATGAACCAAAAAGACACACAATAAACAAGCAATCAAAAGTAATAAAAAAGTATTATAGGCTATATTTTCAAGAATAAATTAAAACCAGAGAGTGCTCAGCAGCATTAGTACCGACCGTACACATATTTTAAGTATCTTTCAACACACACGAAAACTAAAAAAAAATACATTATGAACATGTACTTCTTTTGAATTAAAAGGCAATTTTGCTGTACATTTCGAGCCGTAAAAATAAAGCACAATCACATAATATTTATTGCCTATTTTATTGAATGCATTTTGTAGTCTGCCTTTGTAAGTTTCAGATAAAGAAAAACAGAATTTAATAAGGTGTACACATTATAACGAATTAGTGCTGCTTAGAATTAATTTTCAAAGTACCATACACCAAACCAGCGCGTCTTCAAGCGTTGATGAATGACTAGAATGCACAACTTTAGACACGACTTGCACATCTTTACGAAGTGAAAGCGACAATAAATATTTTAGTAGCAATTAAAAGAAGATATTTAGATTTGACATGTATGAGTTTTTCAGCTGTTGAAAATTATGGAAATAAAATACATGTAAGCTTAATGCTGACAAGAAGAGGGGGGACAATGAAGGTGAATGGCCCGTATGCGTACTGATGCCACGAAACACTGATTATTTCAAACATGATTTCGAGAGTCACAGAAGGCACAAGCACGCTATAGCACCTCATATGGAGAACAATTTTCCTAGCATTTTTAATCCTTTATCCTTCTTTTTTGGGGAGGGGGGGGGGGGGGGGAGAAGTTGGTGCCTGTGCACTGGGCTATAGCGAGACTGGTGTCTTGCCCTTCATATAGGGGCCAATGGTGCTCACGCTTTGGAAGCGAAATTTTTAAAGAGCAGAGAGTAGCGGTTACGACAGTGCACGTTCTTCTATAGTATCATAACTGAAGACTGTGCGTCAAACTAACAAACATAACTATTAGTCTAATAATGTAAAAACAAGAACCCAACAATTTTCATACTCAACTATAAGTACAGTGCGCTACCTTAAAATTACAAAGTTCTTTCTGCTCAGTACATCGTTTTGAAAAATTGGACGTAAAATGTTTTGGGTTTTGCACACACGGCTTTTGAAATGCAAATCTTTGAACATTTTGATAACGACTCCGAATAATCTTACGTTTTGACAGAGCAGACAGAACATTTGGTTTCTGACCTCTTGGAATTAGTAACTCAAAACGGCCAAAAATATCAGACAGAACGTTATAATTCTAATGTTGCGAGTGATCTTGCTGACGTCATTTCCACACATAGTCGTCTGTGATATAACAGTTAAAGACTCATTGCCGATTACCCGTAGCAATCTGATTATTGTATCGATAAGGGTCCATTAAAATTGATAACAATCACTTACAATCATTAAAATCCATACATGTTATAACTACCATCCTAATCAAGTTGAACTTTTCATAAGCTACCTTGTTGTTGCATAGTTTTACAACAGAAACAGGAAACAATACACCACGCTGCACATGCATCTGACAATGGGTTAGCCACTGTGATCAATGATAGTACATAACAAGATGGTTCACTCAGCCAAAAAAGTGTCCGCAGGAAGTATGCTCTTTGCTTCAGATGGCGCTGCAGTCTGTTTTGAAGCTCTCTTTCGTTTTTCCAGAAGAAGAATAGGAATAGCACCTCCTTGCGTTTGCAGATCGACTGCTGTTCATCAGCAGTTCGGGTACGTTCAGTGCGTAGTTTTAGGTTTTTAAAAAATTTTAATGACCTCTCGCCTTTCATTCTAAAGTCAAATTAAACGAAGAAAACCATCACCCTTTCCTCCGGAAAAGGTTTTTTGTCAGCGTAACCATTAAAAAAAAGCGTTTTTCCGAAATTTATCCCAAAACATGCTAGTTTCACTTTGATTTTTAAAAACTCAAGTAGAGTAACTCTGTTCGCAAAGAGTGCGCTTTTGTGAAGAGGGCGCCACCAAATTTTGAGGACACTTTTTTAATTGGCTCAAAGAGAGAAGTGGCCCATCTTGTTATGTACTATCATTGCTGTGATGCAGTAGAACAACATTGTAGATCGTCGAGGTACGAATCCGAATGAAGTCGGAACGGTTATTCTTCTCTGTCCTGGAATAATAATGTAATATGGGTTTCCTGACAGGGAGCTAAGGGTTTCGTAATCAAAAACCTACATTATGTCTATAAGAGCCATAATATACATGTACTTCATACATATGTATTTTTTTAAAAAAAGGCTATAACGCAGAATTACAACAGAACTCTTCTTGCAATTATTTAAATAGAAACAAATTATGAATCTAATGCTGCTACTTTAAATGTCAAGAAT
Source organism: Aplysia californica (assembly GCF_000002075.1). NCBI lineage: Eukaryota > Metazoa > Mollusca > Gastropoda > Aplysiida > Aplysiidae > Aplysia > Aplysia californica. The sequence continues at coordinate 692,228 of NW_004797491.1, read as the reverse complement.
GGAGCCTGAAGACTTAATAAAACTAGAAGAAAAAGCAATGGTTTGTTTGAAAATGGTATATAATTAACACCCTAATCAACGCAAGTAGGTTATTTAAGAAAAAAATGTCTTCTTTAACATTAGATGTATTAATTATGCCCGCAGTACAAATTGTATATTCAGGTTAAAATACAACATCTTTAATTAAAGTTATAGATCTAGGCTATATTCGTTCTAATTCCTCCAAAACCTTCAATTACATTAAAGATTTTCATCCAGGCCGTTCGAGACTTTTCGCAGTTATGCATTCGTTATTAGACAAGTAAGCAAATAATCAATCAATCAAACACACAAACAACCAAACAAATAAAAAGCCCACAAAAACCCACACAAACGAACAAATATACGAACCAACCCAACAACAACTACAAAACAAGCAAACAAGCAAATCAACAAACGAAAAGGGTGATCTCTGCAATGTTCAGCACTCTACACATTTTTTGTTAACAATTCATAAGTTAAAAAATTGTCTTCTCGATTAGTCCCTCAAATTTGTTTGTTATTCCATTATGAAAACATTCAATCTTATAAAGCATTATATACACATAATGTATAGAAATGTATACATAACATGTATTGATAATATAATATATACATATTATGTACACACATAATATTCTTTTTAAAATGTCTTTAGCATCAGTGTCGGGATTTGATGTTGGGGTGTTTGTGTTCCTTCTTCCACTTCATGCGGCGGTTTTGAAACCAAATCTTGATCTGCCGCTCTGTGAGACTCAACGTGTGCGCTATCTCGATGCGGCGTCGGCGGTTCAAGTACCTGGGAGGGAGATAAGATGAGATGAGATGAGATGACAAGAGAAGAGAAGAGAAGAGAAGAGAAAAGAAGAGAAAAGAAGAAAAGAGAAGAGGTGACTTGAGATGAGATGAGATGAGATGAGATGAAAGAGAAGAGATGAGGTGAGATGAGAGAAGATAGAGAAGAAAGGAGAAAAGAAGAGATAAGAGAAGAGAAAAGAATAGATGCGATGAGATAAGAATAAGTAGATAAGATAAAGAAGATAAGATAATATAATATAAGATAAGATAAGATAAGGGAAGATAAAATAAAGGAAGAGATGAGAAATTGGGTAGTTTGAATAGATCAAGATTCTCTTTTAAAGATGCAAGGTCAACAGACAATAATTGTGGGAAACATTTTTGGGCAATGGAGGGTGCTGCAAAATGTGATCCTTTTCAGCAATTATATTCCAAATGCGATCCTTTCCAGTGACTAAATTCTAAACTGAAATTCAAATTTGGAACTCGCGAAAAAAAAGGCCAGC
>NW_004797491.1:687828-690806 GCF_000002075.1 Aplysia californica | reverse complement strand
CCCCCCCCCCAAGACTTAGATCTTTCCGCCAAACACCTGTTTTCTACATCGCAGACTTTCCGCTCATTCTACAACTCCAGGGCAGGTCCCCCCTTATTCTGTTCACTCCGCTGAGCTCGGGAGTCGAGCCAAGTACAACAACTGCGCCGGTTGAAGCCCGGTTCATACTCTCAAGAAGTCTGTCATCAGTTGGGGTTCTTATGATTGCGTTTCTTCTTCTTCTTCTTAGCTTTTCTTTTCCAGTACTTAAATGTTGCTTCTCTGACCTTTCTGCAATAAATTACCCTGTCTCTTGCCATTCTGGCTGCCAAACTGATACATGCAAGCCATGTTTCTGTGTCCTGTTCTCATCTTCTGTTAGGTCTCCCCCTTCCTTTCGAGCCTTGAAACGATTGCGTTTACCATTAAAAAAAACCTGTACGCATAAGTCAAACGACAAGCAGATGAGTATTGATTTCTTGTGCCCGTCGATAGATTCTTATGATACTTTTGATGTATTATTGCCGTCGCCATGGGTTTGTGTGAGGCGTCAGAGGGAGAGAGAGATAGAAAGTGAAAGAAAACAGAGATGAGAGAGAGAGAGAGAGAGAGAGAGAGAGAGAGAGAGAGAGAGAGAGAGAGAACGCTTATGCTTTTTAATTGATTGCCTTGAATTTCAGATCAATCAAACTGATATTATCCTTTACCTTAAGATCCGACCATTTTCACTGATGATATGAAATAGCTTTAACGCGTTGTGCAATGTTCATTTTGCATTTTGGCAACTGCCGTGGGAACCGACTCACGACTTTGAAAATCTTGGCGAGGGCGAACGTGAGCACTTGGCGGTGATGCGCGTTTTAACAGCCCTGTGTTTGTGTGAGCGCCCGCTTCGGACCAATAAAACCAAAAAAAGCAAAGCTCGCTATGGAGCAACGTAGCACTCACTATCCCGGACAGGAAGAGTTCATTAGCCAGACTGATTACTCACGCGCTTCATTTTACACAATTGACGCGGTTGCTTGCCACCAGCAGAATAATAAAATCCCAGTAATCGGAAACCGAAATACCTAACGCTTGGTTTGTCATGTGCATAATTGTAAAAATAAAGCATATTTAACTGAAATAATACCCTCGATTCCTGTTCTAAAACCGCTAGTCGGTTTGAAAGGAAATCGATCTGTTGGCATGTTTAGCTATCTAAGTTTAGGAGCAAAAACGAAAACCAAACAAAGCTGGCACAACTCTTTACCATATTTACTATCTACCTATAAAGCTATAGTGTGGTTGGATCATAAGTATGAAGCATACTTTTTTTGGGGATATCCCTAACTAAAGGCAAACTTGAAGCCAAAAACACTGAAACGAATCAGTTATTTAATTTATCCTTTTCAATTCCTCTTCACACTGACACTTTACATAAATCCATGAGTTTGGCTCTTCCACGGATTCTCTTAGGAGCAAGACTTTAATGAGTCGGATGGGCGATTCTCAGAACAAACTACAATACATGGAAATTGTTCCGATACTAAAGCACAATTCGTTTCCCTACAAGTATCTTATATCATCATTATATCATTCTTTGCTGCTAGGATGATTTGAACTTCTTTCGATTGACCTGCCAGTAATACATGTTTCAGGAAAGCACACACGCCTTGCTTGCCATACGTGCTGTGTCAGCAGTCAATTTATCTATGAGATTGCAGACATTTATCCTGCACGGTGGTCTATCAGGATCAACCTCTTGAACTTCTGCATGCCCCCACCCTCCCCCCGAGAAAAAAATAAAGAATGAAACACACAAAGCAAAAAAAAATAATTTAAAAAACAATCCCGAAAAAAATAAATACAAACCAACACCAACAAGACCCCATCCCCAAACAGAAATAACCAAAAACACCCCCAAAAACAAAACAATAACAATAGCAACAAGAACAACCACAAAAAACGCAAAGCACCCCCCCCTACCCGAACGAACAAACAAACAAGCTAACAAACAAACAAACGAACAAACATTTTATGCTTCCCATGAAGTTGAGATTGTTTCAATATATATGCTAGCAGGTCTGCTGGGGTAATAATATACATTACATTGTTATTTAACATAGTAATACGGGTATTGGGATCATGGCATTTAACCCTATCCGTATGCCTTGGGGTCATTTTGTACCAACGGGGTTGCAGTTTTCACATTTTAGAATACTTCTGGTACGAAAATCTCTTTGAAACTTTCAGTATTTCTCAAAAAATCATTTTGACAGACAGCTATGCAAAGCGTACGGATCGGATTAACGAGTAAATTTCCTCTTTGGAAAGTTGTGGCACAGAGTTCCCCACGTTGTATGGATATGGTAGTAAAACACGACGTACAGACAGGGTTAAATAATATGACTGAATCTGATATTCTGAGTACTCTGCGCCAAATTTGACACGTATTACATGTATATCGTTTAGGAGGTTGCCCGGGCGGGGTGGTGTAGAACACTACAGCTCTCAGGAAATTCTGACTGTGATGGAAGAGCTAGGTGAACCTATCTTTTAAATCTCTATTTTTAAAAAATTATTCAAAATATTTTCATTATACTCTTATCTCCTTTCCACGAGAACCTACAAGGAAGGGAAAGAAGAGGAAAAAACAACAGGGGGCGGATTTTGTAAAGTAAACTCAGTCAGAGACCTCTGCCATGGAACCTACGGGGCTGTATTGGAAATAAATAATATGAGGAACAAACACAACAAACGCCCAAGAGGCAAACAGAGCCGTCTATCAGTATTACAAAAAGTATAGAAGCAAAAGCACCGAAACAACGAAAAGAACAACAGTAGAAGCAACAGCAGTGATAAAACAACAACAAAACAACAGACTTAGATCTAGTGTTAGGTGTTGCAGCAGGAGTAACAACAACAAAAACGATGACGACGACGACCATTACGAGGACAACAACAAAAATAAAATGATAATAATAATAATAATGATAATAATAATAATAATAATAATG
>NW_004797491.1:684165-686785 GCF_000002075.1 Aplysia californica | reverse complement strand
AGAGAGAGAGAGAGAGAAAGAGAGAGAAGAGAGAGAGAAAGAGAGAGAAAGAGAGAGAGAAAGAGAGAGAGAGAGAGAAAGAGAGAGAAGGAGAAAATGAAAGAGGTGAAAGCTTTTCTTTAGAATCTCCAACAGTACTTCTCCGCCCGGATGGATGGAAACACATAATCTTACTAGTATACCCAGATACTCTGTAAACACGTTCAAGTGTCTGGCATCTGCCGACAGATCTGACCGATAGATCTAATTGGGATCTCTTTGAGCTCTGGTACCGTGAGATGGTTATTACAGCTGGTCTTGTCGTCCTGAAGTTTATCCAAAGGGAAAAGAATGCTTGGATTGACATAAGAGGTCTATCAGTTATCTTAAATATCTTAAATAGGATATTTATAGCGGCAATATACAATACACGAGGCGATTTTTTAGCTTCTCTTTGTTTTGTTACTCTCAACAACACCTTTATAATTGTTGGCACTTGTATGACTTATTTGTGTTGCTAATGCTGTACAACGCTTACATAAACTAAATTATGGTCTCTTCACCCTCCCTCCCCACTCCCCGCCCACACCCATCTCAACCCAACCATCTTCCCTCTCCCTTTGTCCGATACCCACCACTCACCACTGGTCTGCAGAGCTTGGTCATCATTCCGAAAAGTCAACAATGCGCGCGTCTCGAAACATGAAACTGAAATAACTTCCCTAAGCTGGCAAAGCTTCCGCGACGTATGTCTGTCACTGCCACCTGGCGGCCCGTGCGTGCGTGAGGCGTGAGTAACGCGCATGATTTGTCTGAGCCACGGCACGACTGTGCTGACAGATGATGGGAGATAGTTCTGGATAGTTCGTCCTAGATAGTCTTTTTCTGACTACGTCTATCACGGATTCCAGGCTTTCTTGCTTCTTGTCGACCCATGTCGCGATGAACGCACACCTAGACAAAGGTACACCCACTCGTCCGACTTGTCTACTCTGATGGGGGGAAAAGGGGGGGGGGGTTACACATCAAACATGGGTCAAGGCCTAGACGCTCAGAATAAAAACATATAGAGGTCAATGCTGTATATTAAACGGGATTCAGTAAGACTCACACTTACTCTTAGAGACTTGCCGATGCTTTTGGTTCATCGCTATTGCTCGCAAAGTTCCAATCTCGCTTGCGGAAAAGTTAATTGTTTTGTAAATCTCCGTCTTTTCACTGGCTACACCAAAAGACAAGCAATGTACCATACACAGCCCAGATTGGCCCGACAGACAGGAGTAAAGCAGCACGCCTCTTGAATTGTCTTTTTGTGTCGAAGAGTACGTTATTTAATCAATCAACTTTGACCTCTGACACATTGTTTTTTAAAATACGCGCCAGCTTGAATAGAAGCATTGGTCACTCGTCGCCCATCCTTTCCACTGTCACCATAATACTATTCTCTAATGTGTCAATTAATAATGGGAAACGGTATTCTCAGGGGTGGGGTGGCGAAGATTGGAAGGCACCACTAGAAGGTGGTGTTTCTGTTCTTTTCTCTTCCGTCTGATCCTGCTCTCCTTCCCTTTTCCTTACACTGAATTGCCGTTATAGTGTGGAAGTGCTTCTCTATTTCCAAACATAACTGGAAAGTTAGCCTTTTCCCCGTTTAGCTTACTCTGTGTTGTTTAAAGGAATAACAGTTCAACTGCGTATAGAGTTCGACAGAAACTCCAAAAGAAATAAGCGGTGCTTTCTATTCAAATCTATTGTTTCTTCCCTGTCTTTCGTCTCATTAACTCTTTCTGTATACCTAGCACCAATTCACACCCTGCCTCTCTTTACACCTTTTGACTGTGTGCTGATAATTCGCGGAGGCGCAAGGATTTAATTTTCGTGAGTCTTTATCCTTGGTGCTCCATCTGTTTGCGAGTCTGCTGCTATTTGTCTCTGCCTCTAGGGTCTGCTTTATCTGTCCTTGATTGTCTGTTCGTGCCCTTAGTGTCATTGTCTGTCTGTCTTTTGGTGCTCTTTATCTATCCAGTGCACAGAACCACATTGTGGCCCCTTGGTTTTTTTAAAAAGTTTAGTTTAGTTTAGTTTATTTTGGTATTTTTAACAGTAAATTTTTAACTTTATGGAAAGAAACATTGTACAAACAAATTTAACCCGAGGGTGTCGTGCAGCAAGCGGGCTTTTCTTTCACATTTGTCTCTGTAACAAATATGTTGAGTTATTTTCCGTCTTCGTCTGTCCTGTCATCGTTGCCCTTGCTCTGGTGTCTTTCAAAACATGTTTCCTGCTTGTTCACCACCCCCCACCCCACCCCCGAATTTATATATATATTTTTTTTCTAATCCCCTCATTTCAGCGCCACGTCCCTGTCCACAAAAACGAGCAATGCCTACCCATTTTTTCCTTCTCACTTTCTTAACCCACTTCTCAATACTTTTTCCTTCTCTCTATCTTTTACTTTAGTTAACGTAAGATGCTACTGTGATCGATCGACTGCTCATGGTAATTAGTGGTTATGAATTATGCACAATCCGTTCACTAAGCTGCAACATCGGACTTTTAAAAAACGCACCGCTACTTCCCATTCGTACATTTTTTATGCGGTTTGGGAGAGGCAGGGAGGGTGTGTGTGTGTGTGTGTGTG
>NW_004797491.1:677401-684051 GCF_000002075.1 Aplysia californica | reverse complement strand
AGAGAGAGAGAGAGAGAGAGAGAGAGAGACGGATAGGGGGGAGGAGAAGAAAATGTTTGATTGGTTCAATTTTTCCTGGAGTTTGGGAAATGTTATCTTCCTGAATTGCAAAGCATAAAATTGTTATTCATTTATCGCGTTGTACAGCGAAATAATAACTGTTTTTTTCCCCCTTTGTTTCAGTTACAACATCAATGGGAGGAAAATCCTACGTCATAAGTCTGTTTGACACAGCGGGACAGGTAAGAATTTTTAAAACATCTCGTCGTATTTTTCTTGTTTGTTATCTGAATAATATTATTTCTACTGGACTGGAGCGGGTGTTTGGAGGACACCACTGGTGGGTCTTTGTCCCTCCTGTTTTTTTTCTGTCTTTATGTCTTAGTTTTCCCCTGCACTAAATGACCGTTTTGGTGGTGATGTGCTTTTCTTTACTTAGACAAACAAACACACACATTTCGATACCAAACTGAAACCCGTTTATTGCGTTTTATGCTGTCTTTACTTCTAATTTGCTTACCGCTCACTGAGCTCAGGTTCTATCTGATCTTAAAGTTGTCAAAATTGCTCTTGAGTTCGAAGCTGATACGTGTAGCTGTCAATAGCTAGTGTTTTGTTTGAGCAAACTAAAAGCAACCCATAATTACATGTCATGCTCCCAATTTTGCACCCAGGGATGCTCTTATTTTTATATAAGTTGAATCTTTAAAATTTATTAGATTGCAGTGTCTCTTTAGTGGAGGCTACTCTGTAATATATCATTGTTTGAAGCTTCTTCCAACGAAATTAAGTTGTTTAAGAGGCGAGATGTGCGTTGGTGGCAAGTGCTTTGGTGTAGTCTGCTCCTTTTTTCCTATCAAACATACATCGTCCCTGTCTCTCCTGTTTCATTTTTGTGTTTGTTACTCTCTTGTAACGTCTCTAATCTTCGGCACTTAAATGACCTTATTGTGCTATAAATGCCTTAAAATACTTACAAAAACAAGAGCATTTAACGTACGTCTTCTCTTAGACTACCGATTCTCGTACCAGACGTCATTTTTTTCGGCTTTTGCTTTATAATGATATTCCGTTTATATGCTAATACCCTTTGATTATACGTATCGTTGACGCAGTTGTAAATTAAATATTCAAGAATTGAGCGTAGGCGTAAAAGCACGCGTTTGTGCTGCCGCCGAGATTGTTGAGAAAAGCTTACCACGCCCTGCATCGATACGAGTAATGCATACAAATAACGAGCTGTGCTCCATCTATTAGCCAAAGTTTTTGCCGCGTCTATAATGGACAATCGATCTTTCTGGGAGCTAATCTATAAAATTGTTTGCACCTGTGTCTCTCACTATTTATTTTTAGATTGAAAATAATTAAATGTTATCGTAAATGTGCGCTCTTGTTGTGTTTATTTTTCAGGAGGAATACATTCATCTGCGAGCTCTCTCTTACGTAAACAGTGACGTGTTTCTCCTGTGCTACTCAGTAGCCACCCCAGAATCTCTCAGACACGCCCAGGATAAGTGGATCCCGGAGATCCGGAAGCACTCTCCCAACACTCCCATCATCCTCGTTGGCACCCAGATCGACCTCAGAGACGAGGCGGCTCCACCCAGCAGGAAAACGTCCACCGCGTCACGTGACCAGCACAAGAGCACCAAGGGACAGCCGGTGTTCATCAGCACGAAGGAAGGCGTCTACGTCGCGTCAAAGCTCGGCTTGGATTCCTACGTTGAGTGCTCGTCCTTGACAGAGGCGGGCATTTCAAGACTCCGGGAGGCCGCCATTGAGAGCGGACTTCGTCGCGTTGATCCTGAAGACACAGGCTGCCACTGCGCATGTTCTATAATGTAAATGAAAGGACACTTATCACAAAGAAAAACAAAAGCTGAAAAGGCTTCAAAATAAGGTCTCAGCTCGTCGTGATCGCCATTGCCAAATCAACTCTTCTGTTGTGGTCACGACTTGACTTGAGAGCAGAGAAATCCTTCGAGTAATCGGTTTGGTTTCGGCGAAGACGTGCACGGTCACTCAGATAAATCGCCAACAGAAAGCTAATCTGTTAAAGATGGTATCCATATCCAGCGACTGTTCAATGTCTGAAGTGTCGAACAGCACCCCCCTGTGTTGACTTAACAAAGCTCATGTGGGGAGAATGCTTTTGCCCAAAAAGTACAAAGCAGTAAGAACAAAAAGCACAAATCAGTAAGAATAACTGGCTGCCGTAAAACGAATGTTTTTGTCCTTTCAATTTGAACCTTAGTGGTGACGCGTTATCGCTGTTTCTACATGGAACAGTTATTTATTATTCTTAATGCCAAGCTTCCAAGTAAAGCTATCGGAAAATGGTACCCAATGGACCGCTCAATGACAATCATGTTCTATCATGTATCTTTAAACGTACTGGCGTACTAATATCTTGTACATGCATTCATTTTTTCCATCTTGCTTAATCATTTCGTTCTCAGTCACCCCTTTTCGTTATGGAAAAGTATGCCGCGAGAAAAAAAATCAATAAGAAATTCAAGACCGTTTCTTTAAAAAAGAGAGAAAGTTGTCTGTGAGATTCTTGACTCCTCAAAACAGTTTGAAAGTGGGAGAATCATGATGAGGTCAATGTTGGAATGTTTGATCGTAACATGGCCTTGCAGCTACACCGAGTTCTCAGGCATCTCTATATACAAGTTTAAGGCTACAACAGAAGCATTACAACAGTGAAGAAAAAGCTGGAGAGAGAGAGAGAGGGCAAAATGAGAGAGAGATAAAGATAGATAAGAGAGAGAGAGAGAGAGAGAGAGTGGGTGAGAGAGAGAGAGAGAGAGAGAGAGAGAGAGAGAGAGAGATAGAGAGAGAGAGAGAGAGAGAGAGAGAAGTGGGGGGTTGGTTATGGGTGAAAAGGGGGGGGGGGGATAATAGTTTGAGTGCAAGATAATATGCTTTCAGTTGTAATTAATTTCCTTGTATTTCGTCCTCTGATGTTGGTTATCATCATTATTGTTGACAAAATTGACTTAATTTTAGTGGATACTTCTAAAATTATGAAGTAGCTCTTTTTATGACGATAAAGTAGCTTGTGCCTTTTTTTTGTTGTTGTTGCTCTGTAGATAGATGAAGGCAATTGTGGAAACTACGCGGGGTCTGTGGGAAAGTGCTAAAAAGGGAATACTCTTGTTTCTAGAATGTGGAAGTAGCTCTTTGCGATAAGATCAAAATGCATAAAAACAATTGACGTTTTTATGACGGTGGTATCTGGTGGTGTGATCCGTTGTCAAATCCATCGGTAGTTATAAACGATAGCTATTTTGGTGGGGGCATTTCGTGGAGACCTGAAACCAGGGGTGGCGCGACGATAAGCTGCGTTGTGAGATCTCTTCATGATTCTTTAGACAGGAAGGATTAATTGTTGGATTGCGGAGACTTTCTTGGGCTGAATGACAAATGCCCTGCCACTGCAACAACTGGTAAATCATTGCAGATGCTGCATTCGTCTCTCTGTAAAACCAAAACTTAATTGAATGTTGAAACATTCCGCACTCTTGCCCTTTTAGGTTAATTCCTAAAAAACTCGGGAAAGCGTAATCTTCGCAGGCTGTTATTTTGTTTCGCTCTGGTAAAATATTAAATATAATTAAGAAATCCAAGCTCTGTGCCTTTAGACACTTTGAGAACATTTCCCGATTTTCGATACTCTCATGGCGGTTCCTCTAATCTTAGTGGTTCAAAAGATTATGTGCTGAAAATGTGACGTATTCAAAAAGTTAGTGTTGTGTAATTAGTACCAATGCTTATCCCAGTTTGACTTACAAGGTTACCCGCATTTTTCAACACAAGGAAAGAATATGTCGAGGTATAATTCATAGAGTTTCTCAAAGTCAGAAAAGAAGAATGTTGACTTTCCTGATCAGGGGGGCAGAGACTCCATTGTCCAAATGACCTACACAGTGATTGATAGGGCGTTTGCTTCAATAACATCACGACTCAAGCCAGTAGCTGTAAGGTCACACTTCGTCCTTGCCTCGGCCCGTGGCGTGGCACTGATTCAACAGTTCCCAAGTACAGCTGTTTAGGGTGTAAACGCCCGGGGCGAAATACACACATGGCCACCTCCTTGGGGTGATTGATTTTTTTCCCGATTGTGAACAGTTTATTTTGGGGCACACCATCTGCTCAGTTGGTATCGTGCTGGAGTGCGATGAGAGTAAGCCAGGTTCGAATCCCCGAAGGGGCATTCTTGAGCATGGGTAGTTTTTAAAGCTATAATAGCTCAGCACTCACCTAGTTCGGTTCTATTCATGAATGTACGTTCAATCGGACGCCCCATCTCTTAAACAGTCTGACTGAGTGAGATTAACGCACACACAGCGTTGATTTGCCTTATTTTTGTAGGCCTCGTTGTGCACGGCTATTCTCTACTTAATTAATAAGCGAGATGCTATGAATAGTATCTTGATAAATGGATGTATGAGTTCATGAGTTCTTGAAGCGTATCAGCTTTGCCCTCGGTAACACATGTCTCTCTGACAGTCTGGTCGATATTCATGCCCTTTGCTTGGTGGCTCTTGTTTGAACAGTAGAGCATTTAAGAATTAAAAAGATTAAGGGGTCTTTTTAAGGGGCTCGAAAAGAAGTCTACTGGCATACCGAGATACAAGGTTTATTTTCATATCTGTGATATCGTTTCGTATCAATAACGACTGCTCGGTATTTGTATTAGATTACATGTTAAATAACGTTGAACCCCCCCCCCCCCAAAGATGCAAGTTAGCACGACAATGTCAAATAGCGTTATGATACGCGTTGTTACAGCAGAGCAGTGAACATAGACAATTATCCACTATTACTCTTATAGGTTTGTTGTATTTTTTTTTCATCTCCTTTTAGTTTCATGACTTTTTTTTTTACTGAATTTAGATCCCTGTTAATAGTGTTGGCAATAGGTGGTTGTTTTCAAAGCTGCGCAAGACTTACGTTTTGCGTCCAACATTTTCAAGTGAGAAGCAATACGTAAATCCACTACACCACTGCGACGTCTTTTAGTGGTACAAGGTTTAGGCTTGAAAACAACCCAGGCGGACCTCTTAAAGCCTAGAGTTATCTCCCGGCGCAGCGTATGTGTACTTGAGATAACGGATTCAGCGATGGGGCGAACCTCTGTGCCCTGCACCGGAAGCAAAGAGTGCACATGCTTCCGTTGAAACGTCCCATCTTCCCGCCAGTTTCCGGTGCGCATCTCCGGTTTTGCCTTTTTGTTTGCGTCTTCAGCAGTCGTAGTGTGCTACTGTATTACGCGAATCTGACGTCTGTCCTACCCGTGAGATTATGTGCCTGGACATTTGGACGGAGAAGACGTATCATGTCCTCATTTAACTCTATTCTAATGCATAGGGATTATTTCTCCCCTGTAACCATTATGTCTTTGATTTTATCATTTTGACTCAAACGGGCCCGCCTTTTCTCGCTTTTCTTGTACGTTTACTTTTGAAGGGAAGTATGCAATAGATTAGAAACTGTTATCAAATGTCCACCGTGAAGAAGTAGCCTACGTGCTTTCAGGGGAAAAAAAGTTATTTGCCAAGTAATTATTAAGAAACTTGGTCATATAAAAGTTGAGCTCGTTCAAATCGTCAACGTAATAATGATTTAGAATACGTTCTGGAGACCACCCCGGGGAGACGGGGTGTGGGGCGTGGGGTAAGGGTGGGGCAAGAATATTTATATTGCTTTTTTCAGGCAGTAAAACATCTAATACGGGGTGGAGCGGAGAGGGGGTGTGTAAGTTGATCGGTACTTTTTATCAGATGAAAGTACAACAGGGGTCATTACATTAAAAGCAAAGTCCCATACAGAGCGAAACGGGATCGTGGGCCCAACTCCATTTGTGCGAACAGCTGATTGATGGAAAGAAAACAGTGCGGCGGTACACTGGTATTGCACTCTCTCTCACGCGCAGGTCAAAGCGTGGCTGCCCAGAGGGGGCACGTGTTTCGGGTACCTCCGGGTGCTGAGCAAATTTCGTAACCAGCATGAACCAGAGACTCTGTAGACTCGTGAGTTTGTTGAGCTACCAACGGATACAATAATAGACGCACGTGCGCAATTCGTAGCGTTTAACTCCGAACAAACCTTGTTCCGTCGAGCGCGGTCGTCGGCTTTTTGCTCTCACCGGTCTATTGAGGTCGATAGTTTCATAGTTTGGTCGTGAGTCACGGAGAGAAGACGGTTAGTGCGGTGTGGGCGGGCGGGGCCGCTGGCTCGTACAAAGTGAGAACAAAAATCCCGAGGCTGAAGGTAAAGGAATGTTGAATGCGAAATGGGACAAGGGATTGAGTGAAAGTTGGAGTGGTATATATTATTATGCATGGATATTCCTGTCTGTCTGTGCGTCTGGGGCGATAATGTTATGTACATTATTATTACTATGTATGTACAAGCCTTACAGCCATCGTAGGTGTTAATGAGAAGGGAAAAGAAGTTGGGGTTAGATTTTTGTGTGTGTGTGGAAGGATAGGTTGATAGATGGGTCGAGTTCGTGAGGATGGAGAAGGGCTCAAGAAAAAAATATGATTAGACAGGGAGAGCAGTACTTTCAGAGGGATAGAGAGAGAAGGGGTCAGAGAGAAAGAGAGAGAGAGAGAGAGAGAGGGAAGGAGGGAGAGAGA
>NW_004797491.1:675275-676559 GCF_000002075.1 Aplysia californica | reverse complement strand
TCTTCTTCTTCTTCTTCTTCTTCTTCTTCTTCTTCTTCTTCTTCTTCTTCTTCATCGTTTCTTCGTCATTCTCATCATCCTTTGTCGTAGCAGCAGTAGCAGCAATAACATTCTTATCATCTTTGGTTTCGTCTTTATCATCCACATTTTTGACGCCAGTATGTACATGTATATCTTTATATTTCTCATGGTTGACGCAAATGATATATTTGACTCTCTTTGCGACTGTCTCTTGTGTATGTTGGAAATGTTAACTCCTGCATTGTCAAAACGTATTTTGCACAAAATCCAGATTAGATCTAGTCTTCGTATATGGTTATCACAAATAGCTGAAGTGTGCCATTGCATTGTGAAGTATGAAAGACTGAAGTGAATGAAAGCTCGCAGACGGACGTTTTTAACATTGTCTGCTCCTCACACTTGTCTGCCTAAAAGATCAAACATGCTTTGCCTTCATTGTCATCAAAGATTTGTTGTAATCAACATTTGCTATCATACTCTCTATTTGCGCTAATCATTGTTCGTGCCCCATTGTTCAGCCTTCGCTGCAGACAGAAGTTACGCAACATGCTTTAGACAATCATCACTGAATGCAGGCTTTCGTTTTTAGGAACGAATAATATATTGTCTTACTAAGAATTATCAAGAAAGAAGTTGTATCGCAACAACCTTCTTCGCCAATGAATAAAGCTGGAAATATAATATGTACTTAGTTTCAGGTGTTAGTAGGAACTCCGTCTGTTCATTTGGTATCTTGCGTGAATGTAGGGCTGGTGATGCGTTTTCAAACCTACAGTTGAACTTTTTTGAAGGAGCATTATTTGAGAAGTTTTAATGACTTCTCTGGTCTCCATGCTTTCGATGGACATTGAGTCTAAGGTACAGCCTTTTGATTATTATTGTTGTGTTGAAAGCATAGACAGAGTGGAAGCCGCTTTTTGTTATTATCCTCTTTCGTTTAATGATTTACTTTTTTTTATATGCATTTAATTGCCTTTATGTCCGTGTACATCTCTGTACTCAAGTGCGTGTGGTTGGATGGTGCCACTGGTTGATCCTACTTCTTTACCCTTTATTCTCTCTGGTTGATCCTACTTCCTTACCCTTTATTCTCTCTGGTTGATCCTACTTCTTTACCCTATATTCTCTCTGGTTGATCCTACTTCCTTACCCTTTATTCTCTCTGGTTGATCCTACTTCTTTACCCTATATTCTCTCTGGTTGATCCTACTTCCTAACGCTTTATTCTCTCTGGTTGATCCTTCTTCCTTACCCTTTATTCTC
>NW_004797491.1:672910-674027 GCF_000002075.1 Aplysia californica | reverse complement strand
AAGGACGCCGCCGCTGATAGGTCCCATTTTCTTTCTGTTATTTTGCCTTTTAAAAAAAATCTTGCCTCGTCCGTACACAAATAAATGAAAGTTGTCGTGCTCTTTTTTTCTCCAATACAAGCTAATTTTTTCGAGGCAAAATCTGGCTGTTCGAAGACTACCCACTGTGTGCAACTGATCAAAGGTCCGAGAGTTAATTTACAACTAGAATTACAGCCGAACCTAAAATAAAACAACAACCCGTGTTCGAGGAGGAAAACGGTCATCTTGGATAGATAGTGTTCTCAGAAAGTGCCCTTACAAAATTTTAAAAGACCGCAAAGGGGGAATGGGAAAGTAGTCATTTCAGACATCTGGTCGTTAAAGCAGACAGATAGTATGTGTCAAGTTTGGACCCCGACGTGAACAGATGTCTGTGGTCCAGCAATAACCCCTAGCTCCTTGTCATTTATTCAGAGGTAACAGCTTCGATGTAATGGAATGTATCACATACAGCTTGGGCTGGCCTTGGCAGACAGGGTCTGGGCAGCTCGCGTCTTCATTACATGAATTAAACTTTTTTAAAGGGGGGAAGGTGTAAAAATAGTCCACCAAAGCGAAATACGACCACCAACACATTCACACAAGCCAATAACAACAAAAGCACAGATAGGAAACAAGAGAAAAACGTTTCTAATGGTCAGTGACCTACCATAGGCGCTAACAATGTGTTCTCATTCTTCCAGAGGTTAGAATATAATATGTTAAAAAAAGAAATGAACAACCATAAAAAAACAACTGCTATGACATTGACAACAAGAACATTAGAATCTAAAGTTGTTTGAGTCAAAACCACGTCGGTGCATATAGCAACAACAACAACAACAACAACAACAACAACAACAACAACAACAACAACAACAACAACAACAACATCAACAACAACAACAGCGACGACAGAACGAAGAGGGAACCGTCGATCCCACAAAGATTATTTATATGTTTTCCTGGCGGCCCAGCTTCTGTATAGTTTTGTCGGCAATTCAAGGCTGTAAGACAGAACATGAGGGTAGAAATCCAACAACGCATCATACATACAACACACACACACACACACACACACACACACACACACACA
>NW_004797491.1:671715-672810 GCF_000002075.1 Aplysia californica | reverse complement strand
CCCCCCCAAACCAAATCCCATACTGATTTGGGTAGCCTTACAGTGTACATTTCCCCTTGGACCATGACGAATTAATTATGTTGTAAAAAGCGCGTACGCTATGTGCAAAATTAAATGTATAATAATGTTGTGTATAGTTTGATCAACTGTTTTTAAGATTAAAAATATGTGAATGCAACGGATGTAAATATTGAAGATTTTGAGTTGAACACTGATATATTATATTGTATTCTTTCTTTTATTTATTATGATCCTAGTCATTTTTGTGTCCGTTGAACGAAGGAAAAGCGATGGAAAAAAATATGAATAAAAGTGTTTGAAAAAATTAAACTGTTGAATTTGAATGTGTTTTTTTTTTAAATGTGTCTATAAAGAGTCGATTCCTATGTGTTAGAACCACGTATTTAGAAAGTGATTGGCGTGAGTATTCTTTTAATTTTTTTTGTACGCCCCTATCGACTCAATTTAGATCATTTATTTAAGAGGCGGGTTTCGATCTGCGCTGAGAGGGATACAACGTACCAAAAGAAAGACCGAGATACTCGATAAAAGTTCTCCCCACACGAGAATCGAATTCGGGCTTTCTGCGCGTGCGACAGCGAAGCGCCTAATACGAGGTGCCCACTACGGCTGGAAGGGCCGGTCGCCCGCCTCGGTCGCCTGAAACTGAAAACAAATACGTTTGTTTTTGAGGCGACTGAGACGGGCGATCGTCGGTCCGACCCGCCGATCCCATCCGTAGTGGGCACCCCATATAACCGCTAAACCAAAGATGCAGGTTTGCTGTGAGCGACCAGGCGCGTGTGTATAGTGTACATCGTGTGGTTTTGAAACCTTATGATGTAGTCTGTTCCTTCTGCTTCTCTTTCACTTTTACTGTTGCGACATCTAACTCTTCGGGTTGCTTTATGAAGATACTTCGAGGCTCTCCAACAAATTGGCTCGGTTCCATTCTATGGGGGAGGAATTCGGAAAACTTACTTTTTAAACAACAATACGGTGTTGAAAGGACAGTTAAAGCCACACAGTTACTAATTAAATGAACTATGGGGCAGTTGGTGGGGGGGGGGAACGTACAATTAGACTAAGGGAAAC